>NW_023495921.1:0-166003 GCF_904425465.1 Colossoma macropomum | reverse complement strand
AAGAACAAAATGGCAACTGCTTAATTTTGCTATTGGTCAGGCTAAGCTTGCTGTTTATAACTCAAGAAGAAACAAAGTAGAGAACAGATCTGGTTATGATGTTTTGCCTTTGTTTATTGCTTTAGTTAAATTGAAAATTGTTTTTGAGTTCAAGTTCTACAAAGCAATGAACAACCTGGAGGTATTCAAGTCAAATGGTGCTATAATGATGTTTTTTGCACAGTGGTGGAGGGTGAGTTAGTCCTTGGGGCTGATATTGGTTAGGGGCACTCATATTATGGGCGAAGCATTTGTGTTTATGATCTGAAGTAACTGAATAAAAGTTAAACACTCAACTCTCTCTCTCTCTCTCTCCCTTTCTCTCTCCCTTTTCTCTTTCTCTCTCTCTCGTCTCTACCTTTTCTCTCTCCTTTTCTCACACACCCTTTCTCTTTCTTTCTCTCTCTCTCCCTTTTCTCTCACCTGTCTCTCTCTCTCTGTCTCTCCCTTTCTCTCTCCCTTTTCTGTCACTCCCTTTCCCTTTCTCTCTCTCTCGTCTCTACCTTTTCTCTCACCCCTGTCTGTCTTTCTATCTCTCTGTCTCTCAGTTTCTCTCTCCCTTTTCTCTCACCCCTGTCTCTCTCTCTCTCTGCGCATGCCCGGGCGTGAGCGGTGGAGTGAGCGGAGCGTGGTGAGCGTGAGTGCGAGTAGTTGGCGTTGTGCCAAAACTTTTTTTTCTTTCTGATAGTTTGTGAGTTTCGTTGTGTTTCTGAGGTTGTTTGTGTGAGTGTTAGTGTGTGTGAGTGAGTGAGTGCGTGTGCGAGCTGCAGCTGCGGGTGGAGAGTCTGCTGCCGGTGTGTTCGCCGGGAGTATGGCGTCTCCGAGCAGCGTGTATGAGAGCCTGACTCGCATGAACAGCGCTGTTGTGCTGTTTCTGAAAACGGCAGAACTCGCTAACAATCTGGTTCAGAGCGGGGTCGTTATTAACGGTCAGCTGACTCCGGTCTTGCCCCTTAACACCCCCTCTAAAAAGATTATCTTGTCTAACGTGCCCCCCTTCATTAAGGACGAGCTTATTGCTCGTGAACTTGTTTCTCCCATTCGGAAGATCCCCCTTGGCTGTAAGAGCGCCTTGATTAAGCACCTGGTGTCCTTAAGGAGGCTTGTGTTCATGGTTCTGAAGGAAGGTGAGGAGTTGGACTGTTCTTAAGTTCAATGTCGATGGTTTTGAGTATGCTGTTTATGTTTCTTCTGAAACTACTATGAAGTGTTTCTGGTGTGGGCAAGCGGGACATCTTGTTTGCGCTTGTCCTGTAAAGGCGGACGGGAACGCTGATGCTCCTGTGAGGGCTGAGCCGGAGCGGCCGGGGCCTGTTGCTGCTGGGCCTGCGATTGTCGTTCCCCCTGCGGCTGCTGCGGGCTCCGCTGCGGCGGACCCACTGGCTAACCTGGAGCCTGAGGGGGGTGAACCGAGTAAGTCGGAGTCTGCTGCTGAGGAAACTGCGGGGGTGAACGGGCCTGGAGGGGTTCCCTCATGCTCCTGCTGTGCCGGAGCCGTCTGGGGAGGAAACGGGCAGTATGGAGGGGGGCACTGCTATCTCTGAGGGGCAGACCGCTGAGGTGAGTGGCTGTAGTGAAGCTGTCTCTGCTGAAGGGGTGGTGCTGGAAGCTGTGGCTGATGTGGACATGGTGGATGAGCCTGTTTTTAAAGTTCCCGCTAAAAGGAAGAAGCGAGGGAGGGGGAAGGGGAATAAGCAGGCGAAAAAAGAGCTTAGTGGTGCTGATGCCGACACTGATAGTGAGGGTTCTCTGTCTGACTCTGGCTGGTCAGCGTGCTCTCAGGAGGAGAGGCTACCTGTACGCTACACTGCTGAAGAGATAAAAAAATTCCTCAGTGTGACTAAAGGGTACAGAGGTACTTTATGGACCCCCAGCAGTTCATACACGATGTTAAACACTTCAGGAGGAAAGGGTCTTTTACTGCACTGGAAATTTCTAGACTAAAAAAGATACTGACTAAACTACATAAAGCGGGTCCTGATGAGGATGTTTAGTGTGTTTGGTCCCTGTTTCGCACTGGCCCTCGCCATCACAGTTTTATGCCCTTTTATTATTTTAATGAGTGACATTAAGATCGTTACTCTGAATATAAATGGGGCGAGAGACGGTGGGAAGAGGGCGATGTTTTATGAGCTGACGAAACAGAAGCGTGCTGATGTGTTCTTTCTCCAGGAGACACAAAGTGATGGTGATAATGCTGTAGATTGGGCTAAAGAGTGGGAAGGGCTGGTCATTTTAAGTCATAACTCCACTGTTAGTGGTGGAGTTGGTGTTTTATTTTCGAATAATTTTATTCCTCACTCGTACACAGTTGATGAGATTTTACCTGGGAGGCTGCTGAAAGTACAAGCCTGTTATGAGAATGAAACCTTTGTTTTTATCTGTGTTTATGCTCCCACTGTAGCAGTGGAGAGGATGGTCTTCTTAGACAGGCTGAGTTCTCTTATCTCCAACTGTGATTTTACTGACTTTTTAGTTCTGGGTGGGGATTTTAACTGTGCAGCAGATAACTTGGATAGGAACCACCTAGAACCACACACTGCTTCCCGCCGACGTCTGTGTGAACTCTTAGAGGCCTATGACCTGTGTGACATATGGAGAACTTTACGTGGTAACCAAAGACAGTACACATGGACACACTGTAGGGATAATGCCCTCTCATTGGCCAGACTTGATCGGTTTTACAGTTTTAGACATCATTTGTCTGTTTTTACACAGTGTTTTATTTCTCCTGTTGGTTTCTCCGATCATTGTATGGTTCAGTGTACTGTTAAAAAACGTAACGTTAAGCCTCAGAGTGCATACTGGCATTTTAATACTGCACTTTTAGATGACGTTAATTTTAAGGAGTCTTTTACTTTTTTTGGGGATGTTTTTAAGTCACAGAAAACATCTTTTAATTCATTACAACAGTGGTGGGACATAGCAAAGGTACAAATTAAAGTGTTCTGCCAACAGTACACTTTCAATGTCACTAGGGACATAATCAGATCTCTAAAAGCGCTGGAGATTGAAATAATGGCGCTCCAGTGTTTGGAGGAGGCCACAGGAGATCAAGAGCATATTAGAGCTCTTAAAAGAAAAAAAGCTGCGTTAGCTGACCTGCTGGGCATTACAGCACAGGGGGCGCTGGTCTGTTCACGTTTCCAGAATGTGACGGAAATAGATGCTCCTTCAAAGTTCTTCTTCGGTCTAGAGCACAAAAACGGACAGCTGTGCGGTCTGAATCGGGGGATCTCGTTTCTGAGCCTTCTGAAATTCGCCAGCAGACAGTCAGCTTTTTCTCTAAGCTGTTTGAGAGCGAGCAGGCCTGTTCCAAGGAGGTGGAGGAGAGGTTCTTCCCACTGCAGGCCAGAATCACACAGGAGTCTGCCACCCTGCTTGATCCTTGGGAGAGTTGTATGAGGCCCTTCAGGGTATGGAAAATGGCCGGGCACCAGGGATTGATGGTCTCCCGGTGGAATTTTACAAGGCATTTTGGCCTATATTGGGTCAGGATGTGCTTGAAGTGCTCCAGGTCAGTGTACAGGAAGGAAAACTTCCTCTGAGCTGCAGGAGAGCTGTCCTGACCTTGCTGCCGAAAAAAGGAGACCTGACGATGCTGAAGAACTGGCGCCCTGTGGCATTGCTGTGCACAGACTGCAAGTTGCTCTCTAAAGCGTTAGCCTCAAGACTTGGGAAAGTGATGGAGCAGGTGGTACATCTTGACCAGACGTACTGTGTGCCTGGTAGGTCTATTTTTGATAATATTTATTTAATTCGGGATGTTTTGGACGTCTCCAGGCTATTGGGCTTGAGGACTGGTCTTATTTTCTTAGACCAGGAAAAGGCTTTTGACCGGGTTGAGCATGCATATTTGTGGAAAGTTCTGGAGAACTTTGGGTTCAGCCCAGGTTTTATAGCTATGATCAAGGTTTTGTACAGTGACATTGAGAGTGTACTCAAGGTTAACGGTGGTTTATGTGCTCCTTTTAAAGTCCACAGAGGCATCAGACAGGGCTGTGCTCTCTCTGGCATGTTGTACTCGTTATCAATTGAGCCTCTGCTGTGCCAGCTGAGACAGAAGCTCTCTGGCCTTGAGATACCACACCTGTCTGTGTTTCGGCCTATGCGGACGACCTAGTGGTTTTAATCAGCTCACAGAGAGATGTGGACATTTTAGTGGATGTTTTAAATGATTTTAGGATTTTATCATCTGCTAAAATGAACTGGAGTAAAAGTGAAGCTGTTTTAGTGGGGGAATGGACTGGTGGGGAACCTACACTGCCTGGATTGTCATGGAGGACAGGTGGGTTTAAGTATCTTGGAGTGTATTTGGGGGACAGTGAGTGTGCAAAGCAAAACTGGGAAGGCACATTTGAGAAAGTGAAGGGACGACTGAGCAGATGGACTTGGCTAGTGCCTCAGCTGTCTTATCGGGGACGGGTTCTCATTGTCAGTAACCTTGTAGCTTCCTTTTTATGGCACAAATTGGCTTGTGTAGATCCCCCACCAAATCTTCTTGCTGACCTACAGGCACTACTAGTGGACTTTTTTTGGGACAGATTGCACTGGTTACCACAGGCCATCCTCTATCTACCCAAAGAAGAAGGAGGACAAGGGCTGGTTCACTTAGCCAGCAGGACTGCTGCCTTTCGCCTCCAGTTCATTCAGAGACTCTTGAGTGGCCCTAAGGACTTGGTATGGAGAGAAGTGGCATGCAGGATTTTACATACTGTTGGGAGTATGGGACTGGACAGAGCTCTATTTTTTATGAGCTCCAAGGCGCTGGACATCGCTGACCTGCCTTTGTTTTATCGTGGACTTTTTAGAATTTGGAGTTTTTTTAACATGTCTGGACTAAGCAGCACCTCATTACACTGGCTTCTGGAGGAACCTGTTCTTTATGGGTCTCGCCTGGACATATCAAGCAGAACATCCCCCGCACTGGTCAGGGTTCTGGTTTCCTCCAACATCTTTATCCTCCGTCAGCTGGTGGAAGTTGCAGGACCTGGTCTGGACTGTGCGGAGGACCTGGCGGTGCACTTGGGAGTAAGGTCCTTGCGTGTTGTGGCCAAACTCCTGCAGTGCTGGAGGTCAGTGCTGTCCTCTGAGGAACATGCACTGATAAAGGACTATGGTGCAGGAGTGCTCAGCTCAGATGAGGATGACCCCTTCCCCAAGGTTACCATCACTCCTGACCTGCAGGACTGTCAGGGCCCCATCCTGGACTGTAAAGAGGAGCTGAGCATGGACCTGAGTTCAGTCTCTGGCAAGCTGCTTTAAACAGCCTGTGTGAAGGTTTTTAACAGAAAGAGACTGGAGAACAGAGCTGATACGCCGTGGCGAGACGCTCTGGGTCTCGCTGACGAGGTAAAGCCACAATGGAGAGCGCTGTATAAAACACCGTTAACCAAAAAAGTGGCAGATCTACAGTGGAGGATTTTACATGGCATTGTTTCTGTTAACTCTTTTATTTCTGTTTTAAATCCAGAGGTCACTCAGGAATGTCCTTTTTGTTTTAAGAGGGAAACGGTGTTTCACGCTTTTATGCACTGTTTTAGGCTACGTCCCCTTTTTGACATTTTAAAGACTGTTAATGTCTTTTAATGTGATTTTTACAGCTCATACTTTTATCCTTGTTTTAAATATGTCCAGAGAGAGAGGTTCAAGTGCCAGTTGATTAATTTTATTCTTGGTCAGGCCAAACTGGCAGTGTACATGAGTCGGAAAAACCGTGTGGCACAAGCAGCTGACTCCGACGTAGTGAGAACCTTCTCTAGACTGGTCAAATCAAGGGCTCTAATTGATTTTAACTATTATAAGTGCATGTCTGACCTGGAGACTTTTAAAGTGGTGTGGGGCTGTGGGGAGGCGGTGTGCTCGGTTTTAGACAACGAACTTTGCTTTGCACCTGATTTTAATAACTGAAAACTGAAGTTTGCTTTTATGAATTTATTTATTTATTTATTTATTTATTTATTAAGCAAGCTGTTTGTATTTATGTGCTAGTTTGAGGGCGGAAATGGCCTGATGTGACTTTTACACACCGTAGCGAGATGTGGTTACAATAGTGTTGTTAAAAGTCAAAAAGTCTCTCTGTCTCTCCCTTTCTCTCACTCCCTTTCCCTTTCTCTCTCTCTCATCTCTCCCTTTTCTCTCACCCCTGTCTCTCTTTCTATCTCTCTGTCTCTCAGTTTCTCTCTCCCTTTTCTCTCACCCCTGTCTCTCTCTCTCTCTGTCTTTCCCTTTCTCTCACTCCCTTTCCCTCTCTCTCTCTCTCTCTCTCTCTCTCTCTCTCTCTCTCTCTCTCTCCCTCTCCCTTTTTTCTCACTCCTGTCTCTTTGTCTCTCTCTCTCGTCTCTACTTTTCTGTCTCATTTCTCTCACCCATGTCTCTCTCTGTATCTCTGTCTCTCGGTTTCTCTCTCTCACCTTTCTCTCACCCGTCTCGTCTTTCTGCTGGGCTGTAAGAACACGGCACTGAAGCATGTCCTGTCCTTCAGGAGGCAGGTGTTTATGTTCCTAAATAGTGCGGATAAAACACTCGAGGCCGCGTTCCGTGTGTCTCATGGCGACGGTTCATATATGTTGTACACCAGCACAGACAGTCTGAAATGCTTTAAGTGCGGGAGCGTTAAACATAAACGGTTTGAGTGTCCGTTAAATGAGCGGAGGAGCACGCAGGAGAACCGGGCCTCCACTGCAGCAGAAACGAGTGGGGCCCTGGCGGGGGGGACTGAGAGTAACGCTCCTGAAGAGCCAGGTGAGGGTTCATCCGCTGCTGCAGTGTCAGGAGCAGAGCGTGGAAATAAGGTGAGTGAGCGCCTGATGAACAAGTGTTCAGATGATGTGGGTGTTCAGCAGCAGACTGAAACAGGTGATAATACAGATTGTGGGTTTCAGAATGGTGCTCAAGTGGGTGGAGAGGCTAGTATTCAGGTGTGGGGTAAAGTGGGTGCTCTGGTAACTGGTGAGGCTGGTGCTCAGGTGTGCAGAGAGGATGGTGCTCAGGTGAGCAATGACATTAGGTCTAAGATGGCTGAAGAGGCTGGTGCACAGGTGGAGGCTGGACTGAGTGTGGGGGGGAGCAGTGCTGAAGAGCAGGAATCTGAGTTAGTGAGTGATGCTCAGTCAGGTTTACCTGTGTCTCAGGAGGTGGGCATGGAGGAGGACAGGATGTCTGAGTTGTCTGATGTGGGAGGAAGTCAGTACAACAGAGAGATGTTATACTCTGCTGATCAGATTAACTCTTTCTTAGATGAAACCAAAGGTAGGTCTGTTGAACACCCAGCAGCAACGAACCTCGGCCAGGACGGCAGGGAGAGAGCCGTGAGTGGGGAGAGGGCGGAGCGCAAAGCCCGAGCTCCTCCGAGTAACCCGAGTGACGCAAGTGACGGCGGGAGGAGGAAGATGATGACGGTGCCGGCAACGAGAAGCACCAGGGCAAGGAGCGAGTCCCGAGCTCTGCCACCTGGGCCCCGCCCCGTTACGCAGCGAAGCCGCTTCTCTACACCTCACGTTCGACCTGGGCGGCTGAGCTGCAAGCTGGGGGCGGTGACGAGGAGGCGGAGCAGCGAGCTCTCGTTCCCTCTCGGCTCAGGTGCTCAGCAGCTGATGCTGATCTGGCTAACAGCATGAGCGCCTTTTAAAAGAGCTAAGAGGGAACAGAGCGAGGGAGAGGGAGGAGGCCCAGCAGCAGCAACAAGGACGGAAGAGTTGAAAAGCTGAGGATAAAGGACTGAAAAGTCTAGCTGACTGAAGCCACCGAAAAGTGGCCAGCCTAGGTCTTATGTTTTGTATTGTTTGTTTAAATTTGGGTGAATTAAAGTAATGGCTGCTGCAACCCTGAACCCTGCCTCCAGCGTCCTCCTTGAGCACGGGGTAGCACATGCGGTGCTACAGCGGTGCCGAAACCCGGGAGGAGGACGCCAACACACTGAGGGAGTCTCCGCGGCAGAAGAGTAGGCTGTCAAGACTCTGGTACACCTGCACCTGGCCGGCTGGCGGGAGCTGCAGGCTGTCTTCCAGGACGCTGAAAAGCACTGGAAGCAGCTTGAGGAGCAGCAGGTGGACACCCGTCAGGTGGTCAGATAAGAATATAGCGTCTGAATGGGGTTTATGGTGGGAGGGGGAGTTTTTTCTGAGTCATGGTTCAAATGTCAGTGCTGGTGTTGCTATCCTATTCTCACGATCAGCTATGGTTACCGTACTGTCTGTTAAGGAGATTGTAGCAGGATGCTTACTAATGCTTAAAGCAAAGGTCTATGACCATGTCTTTGTTTTTATAAATGTGTATGCCCCAAACAGGGGACCAGATAGAAGTGAGCTGTTTATTAGACTGAACCAGTTGTTGCAGTCACTCCCCCCAGAGGACACTGTGGTGTTGGGGGGGGGATTGGAACTGCACGTTAGACTTTGTTAAAGACAGAAATGGAGAAGAGCCACACCCTCAATCCCCTCTTACTCTGGCCAACACTGTGCCCCATTTTGATTTAATAGACATATGGCAGGAAAAATACCCGTGTGTTAAACAATATTCTTGGGTCAAAATTGTTGAAGGGGGAATTTATGCAGCACGCTTGGATAGATTTTATGCCTCGAAGGGTGCGCAGAATATGGTAAGCCAGTCCAGTATTCAGCCCACTTCTTTCTCGGATCACCACTTGTGTACTGTGGAATTTTCTTTTACATTTTATACTCCTGGAAGTTATATGTGGTATTTCAAAAAGGTACTTTTACAAGATAAAGGGTTTTGTGAAAATTTTAAACTGTTTTGGGTGGAATGGGTTGGAAAAAAACAAAAGTCTGAGAGTCTTATGCAATGGTGGGAAGTGGGGAAGGCTCAGATTAAGGTAGTCTGTCAAGATTTTACATCTTATTCTACTTCCAAACTGAGAAATGCAGTTGGTGCTTTGGAAAGAGACATTACACGGATACACAATGCAATGATAAATCAAAACGTTTCTGATTTGCGGACAGAGCTCACAATGAAGTTGTGAAATCGTAGAGATGATGGTACAGTCACAACAGACCCAGTTGAGGTGAGGAGGCTGGCTGTAAGGTTTTACTCTAAACTGTTTGAGGCCAGTGCCCTGGATCAACAGTGTTCCCAGGTCCTGCTTGAAGATCTGCCTCAGTTGGATGAACAACACAAGCAGGAAATGGACAATCCATTGACTTTTGATGAAGTCACCAAGGCTGTTTCTCAGCTCACTTCCAGGCGAGCGCCTGGTGTGGATGGTTTGCCAGTCAACTTCTATAAGGCTGTCACACTTGCCTAATACTCTCCAGGACTCCAATTCCCATGATTCCAATCCTGATGATGTCACTCCTTCCACCAATCACACACAGCTTCCTCGTTCTCAGTCACCTGAGTATTAATGCAATTCACCTGTGTTTGTTTGTCCCAGGCTTTAAATAGTTTCTGGTTTGTTCTCCTCATTGCGAGGTATTGCCCTTTACTGGACTACTGAGCATTTTTCTACTGCTTTCCTGACTTGTATATTGGACCTTTTGCCTGTTTTTTGGATATTGCGTTTTTGTGTTTGCCCTTTTGCTCTGGTGCATTTTGTATCTTCTGTTTTTTTGACTTTTTGCAAGGCTTTTGGATTCTGATTTTGGTTTTGCCCTGAAACTGTCTGACCTTCTTACTAATCTCTCATTAAACCACTTCCTTTTTAAGATCCGTGAGCGTCTTTCTGTGCTTGTGCAGCATTACAAAGGCGTTCTGGAGGATCATCGGAAGGGACTTGTTTGAAGTTCTGCTGGCTAGTTTTAATGTTGGTGTGCTTCTGTCATCATGCTGTTTTTATCTCTTATACCAAAGAAGGGAGATCGATGCCTGCTGAAAAATTGGAGACCAGTGTCACTTCTATGCTCAGATTACAAGATTCTGTCACGCTGTATCGCAAATAGACTGAAAAGAGTTCTGGGAATGCTGGTAAATGACGATCAGTCTTACTGTGTACCAAAAAGATCTATTTATGATAATTTGTTTTTAACCAGAGATTTATTTGATTATGGTAAAATGTCTGAATTGGAGTTTGGTTTTGTATCCCTTGATCAGGAGAAAGCTTTTGATCATGTAGATCATAACTATCTGTTTGATACTCTGACGGCTTTCGGGTTCGGGAACATTTTTATGTCTTGGGTCAGGTTGTTGTACACAGGTGCCTCTTGTCTAATTAAGGTGAGAGGGGGTTTGAGTGTCCCTGTTCTAGTGGGCAGGGGGATTAGGCAGGGCTGCCCACTGTCTGGACAGCTGTACTCAGTTGCAGTTGAGCCTTTACTCTGTTTATTTCAGAAAAGACTGGCAGGTCTAAAGATTGATAACAGTCTAATTAAGGTCTCTGCGTATGCAGATGACATTACTGTGATAATACGATATGAGCAGGATGTTGTATCCCTGAAAAAAGTTTTAAATATTTATAGTTTAGCTACTTCAGCAAAACTAAACTGGGAGAAAACAGAGGCTCTTTGGTGTGGTGCTAGTAGTAGAAATTTTATGTTACCTTCACTTCCAGGTGGGGTTCAGTGGAGTAGGACAGGGCAAAAGTGGTATGGAGGTATGGTTGGGCACTGATGAAGTAAAGGCTAGGAACTGGGAAGGGCTAGTGGAGAAAGTCCGTGCCAGGTTGTCTAATTGGTCTTGGATGCCACCCCGGCTATCCTATATGGTTTGAGTTCTGGTCGCAAACAACCTCATTGCATCTGCTTTGTGGCACAAGCTCACTCTTCTTAATCCACCAGGACAACTGATTCACAACATCCAGAAGGAACTGGTGAACTTTTTCTGGAATGGACAGCACTGCCTGAGAGCTGCAGTCCTGTATCTTCCTGTGCAGGAGGGAGGACAGGGACTAATAGACATTCGGTCCAGAGTGGCTGTTCTATGTTTGCAGAGGTGGACTGACTCCTTTTTACTCAGCTGCTGTGGAGGCATGTCAGCTCTTCTCATTTTCTAGGGAAAGTGGTGCTGCACTGTGTGGACCCTGACTCTTGGTCTCTTTAGCACTCTCACCAAGAGGACTTTGTACCTTGCGTGTACTAAAGCCCTGAACTGTCACAGCTTGAAAGATGTGCGAGAGTCTAAATGGACAGAGGTTGTTCAGGCTGGCTCTTCCTCGAAAGGTAGTTGGCAGTCCCTGTACAAAAGACCCCTCGAGAAGAGGGTGGGAGACCTCCAGTGGAGGATTGTACATGGGATTTTAGCCACAAACAGACATGCGGCGCGGACTGATCCATTAGTGGGAGATGGTTGTCCATTCTGTGGGATGTCAGAGACAGTTTTTCAAGTTTTTCTTCACTGTGCACATTTGGGTCCAATAATGGGTTTAATTAAGAACTGGGGTTTGAAGTTTTTTAGGCTCTTTTAGGCTCTCTTCTAGGCTCAGGTTTTATTTATTTATGGACCAAAGTACACAGTTTCAAAAAGAAACAAAGTGGTTCTCTTAAATTTTCTGTATGGTGCTGCTAAGTTAGCTATCTGGTGTACTGGGAGGAACAGAATAGAGAGCAGTGGGGGTACTGACCCGGTTCTGATGGTCAGGGGATTGATCATGAAACGACTCCTTATTGAATTTACCTACTACATTCTTATTGGGGGGACCCGCTGACCCGCTGACCCGCTGACCTCAGTGGGTTTGTGTTGAATGTGTGAACTGATCTCTGCAGCTCGGCTGAGCTGGTTTTTGTTTTATTTGCTTTTCTTTCTTTGTTCTGTTTTTGATTTTATTCTGAGCTGGTTGTGACGCTCTTACTATGTGGACAACGGTTGATTAAAGGGGTTTAAAAGTCAAAGTCTCTCTCTGTCTCTCCCTTTTCTCTCACCCATCTCTCTCTCCCTTTGTCTCTGCCTTTTCTCTTACCCCCTTTCTTTTTCTCTCTCTCTCGCCTCTCCCTTTTCTCTCACCCATCTTTCTCTCTCTCTTTCTCCCTCTCTCTTGTCTCTCCCTTTCTCTCCTTTTCTCTCACCCCTCTCTCTCTCTCTCTCTCTCTCTCTCTCTCTCTCTCTCTCTCTCTCTCCTCCCTTTCCTCTCACCCCTTTTCTCTTTTTCTCTCTCTCGTTTCTACCTTTTCTCTCACCCCTCTCTCTTTCTCTCTCTGCCTCTCCCTTTCTCTCACCCTTTTCTCTCACCCCTTTCTCTCTTTTTCTCTCTCTCTCTCTGCCTCTTCCTTTCTCTCTCCCTTTTCTCTCTCTCTGTCTCTCCCTTTCTCTCTCCCTTCTCTCTTACCCCCTTTCTGTTTCTTTCTCTCTCTCTCTCTCCCTTTTCTCTCACCCCCTTTCTCTCTTTCTCTTTGTCTCTCCCTTTCTCTCTCTGTCTCTCTGTGAGTATTAAAGTCCTCAGCCACTCCTACATGTGTAATGTGGTTTGTTGTTATGTGAAAACTGGAAATAGTATTTGTTTTTCTGATGAAATGTAGATTATTAACCCCTTAAATGGTTAACAGGTTTGTACACAATCCCTACACACGTCATTTGGAAATGTTAATTGTGAGTGAGAATGTATACGTAGAACTTCTCCTATCTTACAGACACAGAATCCACCAGTGGGAGAAAAGTGGAATCACAGCTAAACCTGAGATGCAGAATTATTGTCCACCATTTCATCATAACTGATGGAATAACTTCCGACTATGAGGTGCAGAAAGATCATATAGATGACAGCTTTAGCACACATGGGTTGTGCTTGGAATGTATTTTTTATGACAAAGCATTTCAGTTTAGCTTTTTAATTTATTGATGTCAGAAACTTAAATTCAGTGTGGACAAGTAAAACATTACAAAGTACATTAAGATGTAAGAGTATATGTGAATATTGGAACAGTATAGAAAATGTAAATAAGTCAGAAAGCAGTGATTTGTAAATCCACTTTGACTTAAGTCAAGATATTTAATGTTTTTCTTTCTCGACTTCATTGCTTTTTATAAACAAACCACATTCTGAAATTGATTCCTTCCATTCCAAAAAACTCTGAACTGAGACAGTTTAAGACTAGAAAGGCAAACAAGGAAAATTTATACATAATGTTGGAGGTTTTATTGGTAGTTTTATTATATTTATACAAGAAGAGTAAAATCATTAATTAGTGTTTTCACTGTGACACATTCTACGTTGTACAGCTGCGCTTTGTATTATATCTGCCAAAATAATACCAGCTGGGGCAGCAGAACTTTTTTGACAGGAGCCCTGTTTCTGTTTTGACACGTTGTGTTGCTCTGCAATTCCACTCAAGGTTCCTTCCTTTTGCTGTTAGGGAGCTCTTTCTTGCTGCTGACGCCATTGGTGGGGGGCTTGGACCTGGATTATTTTGCAAAGCTGCTTTGCGACAAAGCCTGTTGTAAAATGTGCTATATAAATGAACTTTGACTTGACATCTTAAAACAGATGAGAAGAAAGTCTTCCATGAAGTGTAGAAGTGAAGGATCTTTATGAATCTTCTGGTTAACAATTTGGAGGGAAACAGCCAGAGTGCTGGAAATTAGAGGTAAAGCTAGGTTAGCTAGTTAAGTAGATACAAGTTAGTGTTATGCCTTGTGTTTTGCCTGTCTTTT
The DNA here is from genome assembly GCF_904425465.1 of Colossoma macropomum. NCBI lineage: Eukaryota > Metazoa > Chordata > Actinopteri > Characiformes > Serrasalmidae > Colossoma > Colossoma macropomum. The sequence continues at coordinate 152,428 of NW_023495921.1, read as the reverse complement.
TGTGTTTTGTATTCATTCCAGATTCCATCCCGTAACTTCACCCTTTCTGCTCCCGGACCCTGCTGATCCATTCCATTCCATGGTTTCATCTCCTCCCACCTGCTTAAAGAGGCCTGGATGGCTTGGTTCAAGAGGAGACTTCCTCATTGTACTGCTGCTGATTTTGTGTACACTTTGTAACTCTTGCCGGTTTTGCTTGCTATTGACCCTGCTTTGTTTTGACTACGATTTAGCCTGACCCTAATAACTGTATATATCTCGTATATATTTGTAAATAGTAAATGTGAACTGACTGTAGGGAGTGGCTGCCATTTTGTTTGGGAACGGGTTTGTCTGTGTGTATGGTTAGTCAGGGAGGTAGGTTAGTATACTGTCTTTTATTTATTTTTGTTTGTATGTAGGGTAGGTAGTTGTGTTGTAAAGTTAGTATGGGGTTGTTTGTTGTTTTGGCCTGGGCCATTCCTGACATTCTCTGTATTCTTCTAACAAGTCACATAATACAGTCTTGAACTTAATAGTTATGTCTGGTGCTTTGTTTCCTCTCCCACATCACATCTAATTCATTCTCTCTTCATATTGTTACGGCCAGGCCTAGATCGGGTCGTAACAGTTAGCATATTCAAGCTGCTCACCTCCACAGCGATATAAAACTATAAAATACATGTCATAAATTACAGCTGGAGAGCTCTATCAGTAAAGCAGCTATTTTTTGATAGGTCTGTAGTGTGTGGGATGGGTGTAATTTTGAGTTTGTTGTAATTAAGAGCTGACCATAATCCTGACACTCTCCGTGTCTTTCCTAAACATCAGTGTATTTTTCTCCTCCAATCACTGTTTAGTAACTGTTGCACTATCCTTCATTATCTCACTCAGGCTTTCAGGTTTTTAGCAGTGAGTTAGCGTCCCTAAGCATGTACTTTGACTATGAAAGTCCAGGTATTCAAAAGATGTGTAAAGTTTGTTACAAACTGAACACAATGTGAATAAACAGCACTAAAACATGAAATATTCAGATATGATTTTATCTCTTCTAGACCGACCTGCAGCAACATAGTGTTTTTTGGAATTTCACTGAAGTTGTTTTGAAAAAAAAAGGTCTTTTGCTTCTCATGAAACAGGCAAAGCGTGATATTGTGTCCACCTCATTCAGGAGCTTAAACATACTCGTTTATAATGTCTCTTGCTTAAATTTTATGAACTTCTTTGCACACAGCTCAGATCTCCATAACTCAGTTTGAGCTGATTTTGGAGATAATCTCCATACGCGGTGAAACACAAAGCAAACAGGCTGAATGTCTTCAAGTGGACATTGAACGGGCAAACTGTGACAATAGGCTACTTACCATTTGGGAAAAGTGAAAGTATAGCATGATGAGCTATAAATTGTACAAATAAATCACGTTTGGTGTGTAAAGGCCTTAAAAAATTATTCAAGCACCTGTTTTAGTACTTTTCACAGGTGAACAGGTAACAGGTGATGCTACCATGATTGGGTATAAAAGGAGCATTCACAAAAGGCCTGAAGCAAAGTGGAAACGTGTGCTGTGATCAGACAAGTCCACCTTTCAAATTGTGTTTGGAAGTAATGGATGTTGTGTTCTCTGGGCCAAAGAGGAAAAGGACCATCCAGATTTTTACCAACGCAAAGTTCAAAAGCCAGCTGTCATGGTATGGGGTGGGTGATAGTGGGTAACTTGCATCTGCAAAGGCATCATTAATGCTGAGGAGTACATTTACATTTTGGAGCAACATGATGCTGCCATCTAGATGACGTCTTTCTCAGGGATGTCCCTGTTTGTTTCAGCAACACAATGCCAAGCCAGATTCTGCTTGTGTTACAACAGTGCGGGTACTAAACGGGCCTGCCTGCAGTCCAGACCTGTCTCTCAATGAAAATGTGGGGCACATTATAAAGTGCAACATACGACAATGTAGGCGCCGGACTGTTGGGCGGCTAAAGTGTTATGTCAAGCAAAAATAAACTATAATAACTATAACTATAAAACTATAATAAACGGTGTCCTCAGTTCCCAAATTATTACTGAATGATGATGGAACACAGTGGTAAACATGCCACTGTCCCAACTTTAGAATAAGCATATATATACAAAATAATAAATTAAGTTAATTACTTGAAGCATTAAACATTTTGTCATTTTGTAATGTTTTCAAATGAATACATGTCAAATGGATTTGCAAATCATTGCTTTTATTTACATTTTTCCTACTCTCACAACTTGTTGCATCTGGGTTGGTAAAAGGCTCTAAACTACACTGGCATAATGTTATAGGCAGATGCTTCACATCCTTATATGTGTGCATTACTGTGCAGGTTTTCTTTAAAAAAATGAAAGCAAGTCTCCTGAAAAGAATGAAAACTGTAATAAAGACAAAGAGTGGACTGACTAAACATGAAAAATTTGGACCTGGCCTGATCTCTGTAGTAAAGAAATGAGTCATTCAGAGTGCCCACACCAGTGTCTGTGTTGCTGCTCTTTGCTAACTCCACTCCTCATGGCTACTTGTCTTACTGTAAACTGTCTTTCAGGGATGATGTTTCTTTGTGTGATGATACTGACTTGCTCTGGCTTTATGGAGACCATGTCAGGTATGTGTGTTCTATCCTGTAGAAATAGTAAAAAACATACTATATTGGAAAATGTTAACACTCATAGAATAATGTGGAAAATATTTGAGGAGGGCACTGTATGTTTTTAATTATTTTTTATTATTATTATTTTATTATATATCATGTTTGTATTTGTTTGCAGAGAACTTTAAGGTAGTTGGTCCAGGCACTCCTCTTGTTGTTGAAGCTGGTGAAGATCTGGTTCTGCCCTGTTCTCTCAAACCCAACATCAGTGCTGTGGATATGATGGTGGAGTGGATCAGACAAGATACCAACAATCTAGTGCATCTCTATGAAGATCATAATGACAGATATTATGATCAGATTATGTCTTACAGAGGGAGAACAGCTCTGTTTAAAGAAGAACTGCAGAAAGGAAACACCTCACTGAAACTCTCAGCAGTCCAACCTTCTGATCAAGGAGCTTACAAATGTTCAATTCAGGACAAATCCTACAGCGATGCCATAACTGTTTATGTAGAAGTCAATGGTGAGAAACATAACAGTTTAAATACTGAGCTTATTTTGGAATGAAAACCATCAAGACAACATTGTCGATTACTAAGACACAAATCAACATTTAGAGTGGAGGGGCTTCAGTATTTGTAATATATCGAGGGAGTGAACAGTAGTTCTGATATTTGGCAGATATTGTGATGACAGAGAGAACAGGGACAGATACTCCATTATTCTTTTAATATTTCATGTTTAAAAGTTATGTGTGTAAAAGTGAAGACAGGAGAAGCCAAGATTCATTTTGCTAGATCCATACTTAAGTTTTAGAAAGTTACAAGAGTAAAAGAAAATTCTCTGTTCCTTAAAGTCTAATACATAAAAGCTGCAGTATATTGTTCTATACAAAACTTTGGACATCCCTGGAAAAAAAAAACATTTTGCTGATCTTTGAAGTGAAAAAAAAACAAACATAATGCTGCAGAATGCAACAAAACACACAGTTACTAATATTTGATTAGTGTAAAAGAAAAAACGAACAAAACCTGATTTGATGCCTACAATTTGATGCCTAAAAAGCTGGAAAAGGCTATTGAAATATACCAAAGCATTTGTTAGTAATGTCATCAAGAAATAGCAGTTAAGGAAAACTATGGAGGTGGGATCTTGAAGACCAAGAAACCTGAGATGGAGCAGCTCATATGCTGGCCAAAGGCAAAGCAAAGGAGTTAGAGGAAGGCTTAAACTGACACAGGAATGGTGGTGCACCATTCCATTGTTGCTTGCACAAACATGATATGTATATGAGTTATCATAAGTAAACCTTACCTGGGATCACAACAGTGAATGTCTGAAATCTGCAAAATAACATATTGAAAAGCCAGAGAACTCTTTGGCCACATTTATTAAGGGCCATATTCAGTTACTTAAATAGTGGGAAAAGATATTCTACCTTTCTACTTTAGTTTTTTTGCAAAACTCTGCATGTTTTATTGTAGAGACCATGAAATTATTGAATAAGAAACATCACTTCTCAATGCTCAATAGTAAATATATCAATCTTATTATTGAAAGGTAAAATTTATCATGTTGAGACACTGACCATCCAGGTTGCTTCACTGCTCTCCACCAGGGCAATAACCCACCCACCTAATCACAGCACTTGCCACATGTCAAGTGTAAAACTGTTTGCAGCAATAGGCTATAAACATTTAAAGCAATTTTTATGCCCCAGACTTATCTGGCCCATTTTACCTTGAACATCCTGTTTAAAATTAGAAGGTTACACCAGTACTATAATAATCTAAAGTTTCAAATAAATGTCTTTTAAGCACCTACGACTTCCATCTTAAATGTAATTTCCAAACAGCATCAATTTTAAAATATTTCAAGTCAAGTCAACAGGCTTTGTCATTCCATCTATGTACAAGTACACAGTGGAGTGAAATTATGTTCCTCCAAGAACAACATGGAACAAAATAGACAGTACAAAGTGCAAACGTGCAGATGTAAGTGTGCAAAAAAATTTAACTAGAAACAATATAATGTTCACAAGATCTTTGTCTGTGTTTTGAGAAAATCAAGATGTTACCTGCAGTACTCACTGATCACAACCCATTGCTGACCAATTTTACGTATGGACCGCAAAATAATAGAAGTCCTCAGTGGCAGTTCAACACATCTTTGCTGCAGAATTCTGAATTTCAAACAGAATTTAGAAACAAACTCATTAAATTTCTGGCTATTAATGTCAACAGTGTAGATAATGCCATTATGCCTCGAGAGCAAACCCTGAAAAATAAATACTCAGCAACTGTTGAAAAAGAACTGAAAATTGCCAGAGCTGAATTAAATGATCTGCTACGTAGAAAGGTGGAGTTTATCTTGCACAGAGTAAGGCAGAAATATTATTTTAATGGATCTAGGCCAAGTAAAATACTTGCACTCAAATTGAAGCAGAGTGAACACTGGGCTACTATTGACGCCATCTGTTCACCATGTAAAGCATTGGTTTCTGAACCCAACGACATAAATGATGCTTTTAAATTACACTTTTCTGACTTTTACAAACCCATTGCCAATTTAGATATAGATACATGTCAAGTATTTCTTCAAGAGCTAGATCTTCCAGAGCTAAAAGCTAGTGAATCCAAACAACTTGGCCAGCCGATAACACTTGAAGAATTACACATAGCACTTAAGACTTCAAAAAAAGGAAAAACCCCATGAATTGATGGTATTCCACCAGAGTTACTTTTGCATTTTTGGGATGTTCTTGGTCCAGTCCCACATAAAGCCATAAACTCAGCATTTGAGAAGGGATATTTTGAAAAACAAATGAACATTGCCCTAATCTCCCTAATACCAAAAAAAAGGGAAAGATCCCACTAGATGCTCAAATTATAGACCAATTTCCCTAATTAATTCAGATATTAAATTATATGCAAGAGTCTTGGAATTACGCTTACAGAAATACATAGGTAAACTTGTTCACCCTGATCAAGCTGGTTTTATACCAAATCGCTTGGCTACAGATAATATACAGCATTTATTCCATATTATAAATGAGACCAAACAGCAGGAAAGCCCATGTGCAATATTATCCTTAGATGCAGATAAAGCTTTTGATCGTTTAAACTGGAGTTATCTGTGGAAGGTGCTAGAGAAATGTGGGCTTGGTGGAAATTTTATTAACACGATATATGTAATCTATTCAAATCCTTCAGCAGTTGTAGTAACCAATGGTCTACACTCTCAACCGTTCGATATCTCTAGAGGAAGCAGACAAGGGTGCCCTCTTTCGCCGATGTTGTTCGCCCTCTCACTAGAACCTCTGGCAAAGTATATCAGACAAAACGAAATCTGCTATATTTCAGTTCAACAACATAAACATGCAATATCTCTCTATGCTGATGACATTTTATTGTATATTTCCAATTTTGAATCTATCTCAGATATACTAGCAGCATTCACTAGGTTTCAGGTTATATGATTAATTGGATTAAATCATCTCTTCTCCCTCTTAATAAGAAAGCCAAAGAAATTCAGACATCACCAGCATTGGTCTCATTAATTCCTGTAAAGAGGTAGATTACTTATCTTGGGATTGACATAATGGCCTCTCTGCAAGGTATTCTTTATACAAATTATGGTAAAACTCTGACGGAAATTCAAAATGATACAGCTAGGTGGGCAAATATACCATCTTCATTACAGTCTAGAATTGCGACCATAAAAATGAATATAATGCCAAGTATTAATTTTTTAAGTGCAATGATTCCTCTGTCACCCCCGGTAATCTGGTGGAAAAAGCTTGATTCAGTAATTCGCAAGTTTATTTGGAACGGCAGGCAACCTAAAATGAAATTAGGTACATTGTGTTATTCTAAAATGAAAGGAGATTTATCCTTACCTAATTTTATAATGTGCCATAAAGTTTTCCAACTCCGTGCCTTAAAGGTCTGGTTCGACCCACTCTTTCATGTTCCTTGGAGACAAATTGAGGAACAGTTAAGTGTGCCTATCAGACTTCAAGATGTATTGTTTTCCGGATTGTCCATAAAATTCTGTTCGCTAAACTTTGGTCCCATTATGACCAACACTATCACAAATTTCAAAGCCGTGGAAAAATATCTTGGTTATAGTGACTAAGGTCATTTACAAACCCCACTTTGGCATAATAGGAATATAAAATCTGGTACCAAACCTTTTACATCAGAGCGATGGAGAAGACAGAATATTAAAACTCTTGATGATATATTTAATTCAGAGGGGAAGCTTTGAAAATTTAGTAACAAACTTTAATATACCAAGATCTTCCTTCTTTTTGTATTTACAGTTACGTTCAGCCCTTAAAGCATACAGAATTCCATGGGGAACAGGCCTCAAGCCACATCCAATTTATAACTGGGTCATTAATGCGCCACCACATGGTCTTGTATCAACTATATATTCTCACCTTACTGAAACGTTGTATAAGAAGCTCCCAATTCAGTCTATTTGGGAAAAGGAACCATCTGTTAATTCAATTGATTGGAACATAGTATGGCGAAATATATTTCATGCATCAAAGAACCCCAATCATCAACTGATCCATTTTAAATATTGTCATAGGTTATATTGGACACCACGAAAATGCTTTCTTACAAAAACTGCAGTACATCCCTACTGCAACTATTGTCCACAACAACCAATGGGAACTTTGGTAAGGGGGTTGTTTTTTTTTTTATTTCCTGCAATTCTGTAATGTTGTGATAAAATGCTGCTTGATTAACAAGAAACATAAAAAAAATTGATCACAAAAAAAAAACTAGAAACAATACAATAAATACGATAAATTAAATGGATATTAGACACAGTAAACAGACAGGACAGTGCAGCACTGACACAGCACTCATTTCTGAACATGAGGTAGTGGAATAAGGTGCAAAGATATTTAACATGCTGTGATCTGTGAGTTTATGCAGTCAGATAATATACGTGAGCACAGCAGTTACTGAGGTAGGATTTACACAGTACTAGAGTAAACAAAGTGTAAACATTGTATTAGCAGCAAAGTTCCAGAAAGTGCAAATAGAGCATCAAAAGAGAAGTGTATGTGTGTGAGTGAATGTAGAGTATGTGTTGTGAAACAAAGCTGTTGCAGAGTCTGGCAGAGATGGCACGGATGCTCCGGTACCTTCTGCCAGACGGCAGCAGTGAGAAAAGTCTGTGTGAGGGATGGATGAGGTCGTCCACAATGCTGGTGGCTTTGCGGATGCAGTATGTGGTGTAGATGTCCATGATGGAGGAGAGAGAGACCCCTATGATCTTCTCAGCTGTCCTCACTATTCACTATAGGGTCTTGCGGTCAGAGGCGGTGCAATTCCCAAACCAGGCAATGATGCAGCTGCTCAATATGCTCTACACAGTCCCCTGTAGAACATAGTGAACATAGTGATGGGAGGGGGAGATGAACTTTCTTCAGTCTCTGCAGGAAGTAGAGGCGCTGCTGGGCTCCCTCGGCTATGGACTTGGTGTTGAGAGACCAGGTGAGGTTTTCTGTGATGTGGACACCGAGGAACTTCATGCTCCTGACGATTTCCACAGCAGAGCCAGTGATGTTCAGTGGGGGGTGGTTACCTCACACTCTTCAGAAGTCAACAACCATCTCCTTAGTTTTGTCCACATTCAGAGACAGGTTGTTGGTTCTGTGCCAGTCCGTCAGCCGCTGCACCTCCTCTCTGTACGCTGACTCATCATTCTTGCTGATCAGACCCACCACAGTCGTGTCATCAGCAAACTTGATGATGTGGTTTGAGCTGTACTTTGCAGTACAGTCATGAGTCAGTAGAGTGAACAGCAGCGAACTAAGCACACAGCCCTGAGGGGCACCGGTGCTCAATATTGTGGTGCTGGAGATGTTGTTACCTATCCTGACTAACTGAGGTCACTCAGTCAGGAAATCCAGGACTCAGTTACAGAGGGAGGTGTTCAGGCCCAGCAGGCTCAGTTTTCCAATCAGCTGCTGAAGGATGATGGTGTTGAATGCTGAACTGAAGTCTTTGAAGAGCATTCTGACATAGGGGTCTTTAATTGTCCAGGTGGGTGAGAGCCAGGTGGAGTGTGGTGGAGATAGCATCGTCTGTTGAGTGGGGCGATACGCAAACTGCAGTGGGTCCAGTGAAGGGGGGAGCTGGTCTTTAATGTGCCTCATGACAAGCCTCTCGAAGCACTTCATAATGATGGGAGTGAGTGCAATGGAACGGTAGTCATTGAGGCAGGAAACTGGAGACTTCTTTGGCACAGGGATGACGGTGGTGGACTTGAAGCATGTTGGAACGACTGCAGTGCTCAGAGAAATGTTGAATATGTCCGTGAGAACATCAGCCAGCGCATCCTCTAAGCACTCTGCCTGGTATGCTGTCAGATCCTGGTGCTTTTCGTGGGTTGACTCTGTGTAGGGTTCTCCGCACATCAGCAGTGGACAGACACAGTACCTGTTCATTTTGAGGAAGTGTGGTTTTCCCCTCCGTCGTGCCATTCTGTGCTTCAGACCGAGCATACAAGTTATTAAGTGCATCTGGACGGGAGGCATCACTGTCACAAGCTGTAGTTGGTGATGGCCTGGATTCCCCACCACATGCGCCATGTGTTAGCAGTGTCTTGAAAATGTTCATGGATTTTCTTTGAGTAGGCATGCTTTGCCTCTCTGATGGCCCGGGAAAGCTTGGCTCTTGCTATCCTGAGGCTTGCCGTATCCCTTTAAGGAAACCCTGGATGACTATCGCACATAATATTTATGTTTATTACATTTATCATATTTATTAAATTTATTTAGGTTGAGGTGTGTGTAAGGATGCATAGATTTATGATAATTGCTATATACGGTGTTGAGAAGTAACAGAATATATGCAATGGTGTTACATCATCTGGATTAAAAAAAAGGTAACCGTAATCATTACAGAAAAAAGACGTGCATCAGATTACATGCACATTGAAAATTAGGGTGGTTACAAAGGCAAAATCATTGCCTTTTGTCAAAATTTGCCGTTCTGAATGCTAAATGTGTCAAAGGAGCCATTTACATTTGAAGGGTTTTTTACTTTAGGAAGAAAAAATCTGTAGAAAATCTCCCCACCCCTTCACAAGCAGCAGTTCATGCAAGTCCAAAAATGTTAATATGTGTAAATATATATGTGCAAATTAATGTAACTAACACTCAGCTCCTACTGGACTGCAGAAACCGCTGAAAGCTAGGAAGTGTCAACAAATTGTACAAAATCACAAACAGTGATCATCGAAGTCCAAGCATGACTCACCAATGTAAAATCTTATGAAGCAGCACAGGCTTTAGCAGAGAGAACATAGATGACGGCCAGTCAGAGTTCGGCCACTATTTTTAATTATTGTTGAAAATGGGCTTCTTTTTATAAATATTCTTAATCTTGAGGGGTCTTAATCTGGAGGGCTCCATTAGACTGACGTTTTTGACTGTGATATAAAGCAAATACAATTAAGTCAGCAACACAGCGCCTCACAGATTTTATTTTTTTATTTTGGAAGAACTGAAAATATCAGTTTTCCATAGAAAAATGTGAACTCTACACTGTGGTAACACATTGGACACAAATAACAGACTATAGTTTATGCAAATGTTTGGGTGTCCCTGGTGAAATTACATTTAGCTAAGAATGTACAAAACATTCTTAACGAAACATAATTTCCCCAGGGGCATCCAAACAAATCATAATTTAAACCACAAAAAATTAATTTAGGTCAAACAATAAATTAGTATCTATTTTTAATACATTTATGACCAAGAAAGTACTAAAAATTGCAGACAAACATCCCTAAACCCTTAACACTCATTAAGAATGTAACGATCTATGAATTTGCACAATGATGCAAATTTTGTATGCTCCCTTGCGTTCCCCCTTTCCCACTCTATCCAGCACACTGTGCAAAAATTAAGGCACATTTTATTTTTATTTTTATAATTTTTTCCAGTATCTTAACCTCAACAAAGAAATTGAAATTGTGCACTTAGATATGCAAAATCATATTTTGTTGTCTGTAAAGGATGTGTTAACTGTTTTCCACTTAGAAAATCAACAAAACATGTAATTTGACTGGGGGCATTCAAATTTGCATATGACTATATACAATAATAATAAGAAAAAGAAGAATAGGAAAAAGAATAATCCATGCAAGAAGAGTTAACCATTTAAAAAAGTTTTTTTAGTGCAGGGGGTCTTTAAAATATTTTTCTGCACAGGTTGTATTTACTTTTTTTCACTTCAGAAATCAGCTAAAAATGTCATTTGGCCAGGGGTGCCAAAACTTGCACACGACTGGCAAAAGCCAGCTACATAGTGATAGTGACACCAAGTGATCAGAGGGCTAGGCTGTTCTTATGTCTAATATGCTGTCTAGTGATATTGTGACCAGAAAATTGGAGTGCAATAGAGTTGAAATGCTACACTGGGAGCTAAAGAGAAATTCAAGTCAAGTGGTTTTGAATGTCATTCCTCAATATAATTTGTATACAGAGGAACAAAATGTCATTCATCAGGCTCCACCGTGCAACACAAAACAGCAGTACATTACACAGGAGTACACAAAGTGCAGATATACGATAGTGTGAATCAAGTGCAGAATATGCAATAAATACACCAGACAATAAATATACAAAACAATAAATACACAAAAAAAGTACTAGACAGGACTGCAAAACAGTGAATACAAACGGGCGTCGTATATGTATGTACACACAGACATACACCGATCAGGCATAACATTATGACCACCTCCTTGTTTCTACGCTCATCGTCCATTTTATCAGCTCCACTTACTACATAGGTGCACTTTGTAGTTCTACAGTTACAGACTGTAGTCCATCTGTTTCTCTGCATACTTTGTTAGCCCCCTTCTACCCTGTTCTTCAGTGGTCAGGACCCCCATGGACCCTCACAGAGCAGGTACTATTTGGGTGGTGGATCATTCTCACACTGCAGTAACACTGACGTGGTGGCGGTGTTAGTGTGTGTTGTGCTGATCTGAGTGGATCAGACACAGCAGTGCTGCTGGAGTTTTTAAACCCTGTGTCCACTCACTGTCCACTCTATTAGACACTCCTACCTTGTCAGTCCACCTTGTAGATGTAAAGTCAGAGACGATAGCTCATCTGCTGCTGCACAGTTTGTGTTGGTCATCCTCTAGTCCTTCATCAGTGGTCACAGGATGCTGCTACAGGATGCTGTTGGCTGGATATTTTTGGTTGGTGGACTATTCTCAGTCCAGCAGTGACACTGAGGTGTTTAAAAACTCCAGCAGCACTGCTGTGTCTGATCCACTCAGACCAGCACAACACACAGTAACACACCACCACCACGTCAGTGTTACTCCAGTGCTGAGAATGATCCACCACCCAAATAGTACCTGCTCTGTGAGGGTCCATGGGGGTCCTGACCACTGAAGAACAGGGTAAAAGTGGGCTAACAAAGTATGCAGAGAAACAGATGGACTACAGTCTGTAACTGTAGAACTACAAAGTGCACCTATGTAGTAAGTGGAGCTGATAAAATGGACGATGAGCATAGAAACAAGGAGGTGGTCATAATGTTATGCCTGATCGGTGTATATTCACATGGATTTGCAGGATCCATTTCTAGCTGGATGTGAGTGAATTAATGCAAACATTGTCACTGTAAACTGTACAGAATGATTGAGGTCTCAAAGCAGATTCAAATAGTTAAAGAATTTAAAGTGCAGGCACACAGTGATGGTGAAGGTGTGTGATCAGTCTATAGTGGATGCTGGAAAGGGTCTAAATTAGTCCAGGTGTATGTTGTTGTTTTCCACTTGTTTTTCAAAATGTCTGCAAAATTAAACATGTAAGCTGTAAACAAAGTAAGACAGAGTGGTTTGATATGAAATTCTTCATTCTACAGAAACTTACAGACTCAAGATTGTTCACAGTGGTGGTGATAGGAACCAGACGTCCAACGAGTTTAAAGGCTCTAAAAGCTCCCTCACAGAAAGTTACTACATGATTGAAATGGTTATAAATTCACTGCCTGATGACATTGTTTTATGACAGTTTTGAGAAAGTTTTGGCCTGAAACGTTTAATTAATTTTATTTCATGGTGGAGAGATACATGCAGGTTTGCTGTCCCCAAAGTCAAAGAAACACTTTTTTCAGATTAACCACTATTTTATCATCATCAGCATTGCATATAAAAACTCAGAAGACACATGCAGGTTCATTGGAGGTTTGGAATACAAAGTAATTTGGCTATTTTTGCATTGTAGACATTGTGACCCCTGGTTCCTATCACCATCACTGTAAATAAATCTGAGTCAGTACAGTTCTCTACAATGAACCCTTTCACATCAACCTCATCACGTTGTTAAATGACTTTGTTATGCATTTCAGTGACTGAATTATGCAAAAATTTTGAAATTTCTCTTTAAGACTACGTTGAGAGAGTAACAGAAGTATACACATCATTTACCTTGACTTGTTTTTTTTTCTTTCTAGTACACTTAAAAGTGGTTGGTCCAGCTGAGCCTCTTGTTGTTGAAGTTGGTGAAGATCTGGTTCTGCCCTGTTCTCTCCAACCCAGCGTGAGTGCTGTGGACATGACAGTGGAGTGGTCCAGATTGCATCTGAATGACAGAATAGTGCATCTGTATGAAGATTATAAAGATAGAAGTTTTGATCAGATGGGGACTTATAGAGAAAGAACAACTCTATTTAAAGAAGAACTGAAGAAAGGAAACACTTCACTGAAACTCTCAGTATTGGAGCTTTCTGATGAAGGAGCTTATAAGTGTTTTATCGAATTCATGTCCTGGAATAATCATGTAATTGTTTATGTTGAAGTTAAAGGTAAGAACCATCATGATTTCAGTGTAACATTACTTATAAATTCATTTGCAAAAAGAGTATTGATTCAGCTTCGTAATCTTTTTTAGCCACGTGATAACAGACAGTATTTCAATTACTTAAATTTTTAAAAAATAATAATACTTTTACACAATTTCCAATTTACCCCAGATTAATTTATGGAAAAGATTTATGGAAAAGATTTGGGTGACAACTGACTTCCAGTGTTTGTCAGCAATGTTAGCCTGGTAGCCAGCACTAAACTAAAGAAGCAAAATTTGGACACCAAACGTGTCTTGGCTGTTCGACTACATCTGGGGTAAACAGGACATTGTCTAAAATAGATTTTTGCCAAACCATTTCTTTAAATCTAAAATGTGAAATTCTATCATTGTTACTCACAGTCTATGTGGGAGATTGTGTCAGGATTGTACAAAGTGTAGAAAAGCTGTGTTTAAATAAAAGTAAGATTTCAGTGTCAACATCTTACCCTGTCCCTAGTTAAAGGAGGAACTATTCACACTGTATAACACAGACTCGAAAATTTGCCATGTCTAAACCATCTCATTAAATGCCTTTGACGTTTTTCATGAAGGAAGGCCTAAATGAAAATAAATAAAAAACATATTTTATCTCTTGGAAATGTAGTTAAGTTTAATACTTGATTAAAATACAAATCCTCCAAAATAATCTAAAAAAGTATAGTAACAAATTAGTTTTCTTCACCCCTGGAACGAGTCACAATGCCATGTAACATTTTATGTTATTAATAAATAACAGTACTTAAAGAAATAATTTACTGTTATTTTTATAATTATTTTATTAGATGTTTGGGCTGCTGTACATTTTTATCTGGTTTGTATTTCAGGAAAACATTTTCATGGTTGGAAGATTGCCATCATCTGCATTGCAGTGTTTGCTGTTATATTAACTGCATTCACAGCGTACATTTTAAAAGGTAAACTTTATTATTTTTATTATTTCATTTTTAGGAATAATTTAAACTGCTTAAAAGAACATTTTCCACATTTGGAATGTGTGAATATACAGAAAAGATGATGTTATGCAATGCCATTATCATGTGGGAGACTGTATACTTCAGTATGATCACATGCAAAGCAGTGTCTTTCAAAAAGCTAAAGACCTTTGTCAGATTCTCTAGCGCCAAACATGATCAGTAAATGTATAATTAATTTCCCTGCACCTAATTTTCTCTTTATGAAGAGCTCAAACTGGCCGTGCTTTTTCTTTAACTTAATGATATTCTACAATAATATTTTAATAATTGTTGTAAAGTACCAGAAGGAGTGGTGCAATGATTCATTCAATTTTCTTGATGCGTCTTTATGTAGTGCATATGAATCATGAACATTTTTTTTGTAATGCACACATTTGGGATTCATTTACACAACTAAATAAATACTCAAGCTGTTGTAGTCACTGTGGTTCTGCTGGCTTGCTTACTTCAAAATTAAGGAAATCATAAAGTTTACTGCTTGATAACTCAGCAGTGGTGAGAAGCATGCATGCAGATGTCTAGCAGAAAAGCATATTAGAGTTACACAGAAATAATGTGTCCTCTGTATGAATGCAATATCATGAATTTTAAATTGATCCACATTTAGGGCTTAATCCAGATTTAGGGCTTATCTTTTCTTGTGCTCATTGTACTTCACATATGCATAGTGTGCACTTGTTTTAAAACACACACACACACACACACACACACATTATCTAAGCTGCTTATCCTTTTGGGTCGCACAGAGTGCTGGTTATTTAATATTAACAACCTAGAAATTTCATATTGTTCATTACTTTCCATATAGAAGTAGCTTACCTAAATAATCAATGAATTATAATGCATCAGAATTTAATTTTTAAAAACTTTTTTGATCAGCACTTGACTTAACCAGCTTAACTGCAGGCAACATCTCAGTGAGGTAAAGTGCAAGTGCAAGTTAAGGTAACAGCTGCAGCTTCATGCATGAACAGCTGCAGATTCATGCATGAATGGATCAGTCTAAATATTTAGGATCAAATTGTACACACTTTGATGAAGAGAAATTGTAACAATATTTGATATTCCTGTTAGATACACCTGCATTACCATGAAATGAGCTGTAACTGCACCTATACTTTCAGTGAAACAATTTAATCTTAGATCTTACTCAGTTTCAGAAGGTGTGACAGAGCTCTGAAAACATTAAAATGTAAAAGAGGAGAAAGATAGCATAAACATCATTTGTTAACTAGAGCATATCCAAAGTCCATGGCAGGAACTAAAGATCAACCAGATACTGAGAGCACAGGACTATATATGAAGACAAACAAGGGTTAGGCCATGTTAAAAAACAACAACCAGGGAACACAAATAATACAATGTCTAAACCTCCACAAAACACATTACATGGTGGGGCAATGAAAGACACAAGTGACAGATGAGGGAAAATCACATACAGACATGTTTACATCTCTACAAATGTTGTACATAAAACATCAATTACAGAGGCTTAAACAATAGATAAATCTGTCATTTAGTGTAGTAACAAAGAATGGCCCAAAGATGTCAGAAGCATATAGCGAAGTAATATTCATGACAGCCACCTACAAAATTAGGTTTTTAATTCTCTGCCACTGTTTACTTCAACAACTGTCATGTATTCAAACAGTTTGTGTCACTGGATGATGGTGATTTCTGAAAGTTTTCCATTCTTTCTCTCTAATACCAGATAAATTCTCAAAAAAGGAGCTTTCTCCTGCACAATGCTCGTTCATAACCTGCATGCGTCTCCAGTCAGAGAGTGTGCGGAAAGAGTTTGACCTGAAGAAATACAACACATCAGAGGAGGGATATATAAGACTCATCCCAGCTATCTCAAAATACAGAAAGGCCCGGTGAGTGTTGAACATCACCATTATTAAGCTAATATTAATACTGTGTTATGGCTTACAGACTGTATAAAATGTCAAACAAGTCTAGGTAGTCAAAGGGGTCTAAAAAGGTTAAGTCAGAGTATTGTGTCTTTTATGTTGCATTTGGAGCTTTTTCAGTTTACTGGTAGACAGATTATTAAAAGTGTGATAGTTTACATAAAAATATTACATACTTTACACATGTACATGTGTATGGTAAATGCACATTTTACACAGTCTTGCATACCTCAGAGTTCTTCAGCAAGATTATATTTAGTTTACAGAGTCTCACTACCTTTGCGAAATGGTCTTCCACAACCTTTTGTGACATGTTGTAATCAAAAACTGTAGTGCGGTGCTGACTTCCGGTGACATCATGATAGGAGTAGCAGCTTGATTTTCTGGCTGGGGGAAGAAACCCTTAAAAAACTAGCCATATCATTTTTCAAGTCTAATTAATCAATACAAATTGCTAAAAACGAAAACTGCAATGTCCACTTTAAAAAAAGACGCCGAAAAGAAAGGCAAGGGTAACAAAAAGGAAGATAAACGAGACCATGCGGACGCGTCTTCACACACTGGCGAGGTACTGAAGAAAACATGGTGACGGTGCTCACGGAACTGCGCAACCTACAGAAGAAACACGCAGAGGCCTCTCAAGACACGAAAACTACCTTATCCAGGGTGGAGTCCACCCTTAGTGATGTTCTGGAGTGTATGACAAAACTGGAACAACAAGTAATGAATGTTGAACAGAGAGTGAGTGATATGGAGGATAAAGCACTCTGACATGAGAGAGCCATTCGCTATCTACTTCAGAGAGAAGCAAAACTATTGGCCAAGTGTGAAGACCTCGAGTCTAGAGCAAGACAGAACAATCTGCGCATTTATGGAGTGAAAGAGGGCGAAGAAAGAAGCGATATGATTAATTTCATAACCAACTTGATGCGTACCTCTCTTGGATTACCGGAAGATTTGGACTTATGCGTGGAGAGAGCACATCGCTCGTTGACCATGAAACCAGAGGACTCTGTCCCTTCAAGATCCATTATCGTCAGGTTTTCCGACTATAGAGTTAAGGAAACGATGCTCCAACAAGCCTGGAAAAAACGAGGGGTGATATACCAAGAACAGAAGATCTTCTTCGATCAGGACTACACGCCGGATGTACAAAAGAAACGCAAGCAGGTACAGGAGGTAATAAAGCAACTCAAAGAGAAGAAAGTGAAAGCCCAGTTGCCGTTCCCTGCCCAGCTAAAAGTTCATTTGGAATCCGGCGTGAAGACCTTCATGACCCTCGCGGACGCAGCCCCCAATCTTAAGGAGATGGGAATTCATGTCAAAGTGGATGATCGGGAGAATCTTCAGAGGGAACTATTGTTTAATTCCTCGGTTTTGGGAATCGATGTCGAATAGAGCAGGCATACCAATGATGACGAACGCAGACTTGCAGGTTTTTGTTCAAGGTGAAAAATGAACAGCAAACAGCTTTGAGATGCAAGTAGGTAGGCAAGAACTGTCAAATGGCGCTGGTTATAAGCCAGGCTTATGCGTTTGCTGGCTTTGTTTTTATTGTAACAAAGAGTTAAATTTGGCTGGAACCAAAAACAAACAAACAAAAAAAACAATAAGGGCTTCCCTTCAGAAGATGTAGGCAAGATAATTTCATTTCATTTTATTTGGTCTTGTTTCATTGTAGCATATAGGCAACTTGAAACACAGCATATTTGCTGTTAGTTAGTTGCGGTAGCACTGCGTGTGTCTCCCCGGAGAGACTATAGTCACAACTCGCTGGTTAGTACGATGTTCGTTAGACCAGTTGGGTGTTTGGAAGTCAGTTCTTATTTTTTCTTATGTATAAAGTTCTTTTTTTCTTTTTTCTATTATCATTGATGCCTGTTTCTACTATACTAACAGATGTGCGGTCGTGAGTTGTGTCTCAAATACTTCACAGGTGCATTGTGCTGAAATGGAGGTTTGGATTGAGAACAAAAGTGTGGGATAATATTAACACTTTGCGATATTCACATGAATAACCTGACCATAGCCACCTATAATGTCTGTGGATTGAATCATCCTATTAAAAGGAAAAAAATATATAGTCAGTTAAAGAAACTGCAATGTTCAGTTGCACTATTACAGGAAACTCACTTGTCAGAGGGAGAACATAAAAAATTAAGAAGGGAATGGGTAAACCAAGTATATGGTGCTTCATTTAGTAAAAAAAGAGGAGTTGCAATTTTGATTAACAAGACACTGGCCTTCTCTTTAGAAAAAGTTATTGAGGATAAATTGGGGAGGTTTGTCATGGTAGTAGGCACAATAGGGGAGGTGGAGGTGTCTATTATTAACTTGTATGCCCCAAACAAATATGATCAGAATTTCTTTGAGGAAATTGCAAATATAATTGCCGACAACGCTAAGGGCATGATAGTAGTGGGGGAGACTTTAATGCGGTACGAGATGGTAGATTAGATAGAATACCAGCAGAGGGAGGACCCCAAACTAAAAAAACCAAAACACTTAACATAATGATTTCAGAACTTGCACTTGTTGACCCATGGAGATCTAAAAATCCTAAAGGGAAGGATTTTAGTTTTTTTTTCCAATGTTCATAATAGTTATTCTAGGATAGACTTCTTCTGTCTCTCCCAACAACATATGTATAAAGTAATAGATTGCCATATCGAACCGATAACACTGAGTGATCATGCCCCTGTCGTGTTGAGTATAGATTTAGGTAAAGAAAAATTTTTCAAATACTGGAGATTAAATGTTTCATTATTGACTAATACAGAAGTAGTGCAAGAGTTAAAACAGAATTTAAGAGAATATTTCGAGACAAATGATATTGGGGAGGTAACCCCATCAATCCTATGGGGGGAGCTAAAGCTGTTATAAGGGGGAAAATGATCCAGATTGCATCAAGACTAAAAAAATTAAGACTGGAAGAGCAAATGAAACTAGAAAATAAAACAAAGCAATTAGAAATAGAACATAAAACTACAGGAACGCACAACATCCTGTTAGAATTAAAAGAAACTAGGAAGGCCTTGGATACGCTCCTCACATATAAAGCTGAAGGAGCTTTAAGATTTTCCAAACAGAGATAATATGAGATGGGGAACAGAGCCAGCCGCTTGTTAGCTTTTAAACTTCGTAAAGCCCAGGCCAGTCGTGTGGTTCCTAAGATTGTACATCCTGTATCTAAAAAAACAGTATCTCATCCAAAGGATATTGCGGACGCCTTTGCATCATTCTATAATATATATTATATATCTTGTACGAAGAGCCTAAATCAAAAACAATTAGTGACAAATCTGAGGCCTTTCTTACTAGTTAACATCTACCTTCATTGTCAGAAGATGAAGCATTGCAAATGATATCAGACATTACATAAACGGAAATACGTGAAGCCATATAAAAGGTAAAAAACAATAAATCTCCGGGCATAGATGGTCTCCCTGGGGAGTTTTATAAATGCTTCATGGATGATTTAGTACCAGTATTAACTAAAGTTTTTAATTACGCTCTCTCCAAAGGCGATCCACCAAATACATGGTCAGAGGCCATTATATCAGTGATCCACAAAGAAGGGAAAGACCCGACATTCTGTGAGGGATATAGACCCATTAGTTTGTTGTGTAATGATCAAAAGCTACTGACCAATATTCTGGCAAAAAGGATGTAAAAATTATAGCAAAATTAATTAATCCTGATCAGACGGGATTTATCCCTGGGAGACAAGGAGTTAATAATATAAGGAGAACGTTAAATGTTATAACGTGCCAAGAAAAATATGCAGAACTCTATGTTAATAAGTTTCAATGCTCAGAAAGCGTTCGATACTGTAAACTGGCAATTTTTGTATAATACGCTGGTTGCAATGGGATTCCATTCTGTGTTCGTGGAGTGGGTAAATAGGACCTTACCTTTAATAGGACGAGTGGAGACGATACGAATGAACATACTGCCAAGACTGCTTTTTCTGTTCCATTCCCTATTTCTACATTTAAAACAATCAATAAATCTAAATTTATATGGCAGAACAAAAGACCTAGAATTAAATATAAAAGAATATTATGTTCAAAGGAAAATGCGGGTCTAGATTTACCTAACTTGAAAAAAAATATTACTGGGCGGCCCAGCTTAGATCAATGGTTGCCTGGATATCCCAAGATAAAGATGCCATATAGGTGGAGATGGAACAGAGCGATTGCCCAAATATGCACTTAGATACAATCCCATTTATGAATCAAGATACTTGGAGAGTAAATAAAATTAGCAATCAATGGGTAAAAAATACTTTAAAGATATGGTCAAATGTGAGAAAAAACTTAGACTCCCCATGTCAATATCTAGAACGATGAACATTGCACATAATAGCAATTTTCTTCCATCTCAGCTAGAAACATGGTTTAAAAAATGGGAAGAAAAAGGTTTAATCATGTATGGTCAGTTATTTAAAGGAGGAAACCTGATGTCCTTTGAGCAGATTCAACTTCCAGCCCATGACTTATTTAGATACCTGCAGTTGAGGCATTATTTAAAGAATGGGACAAATTATGCCCCATCCAATATAGAACACTTTTTTATGTCAACAATTAAAGGGGCTATTAAAAAGAAGATTATATCACACATATATAAGATATTACAAGGCGAATTAGTGGATAATAGTTTGGACATCAAAGAAAAATGGGAATTGGAGATGAATACCATAATTTCTGATAAAAACTGGGAATTATTATGCAGAGAGGGATTTAAAACAATTAATAGCCCAATTTGGAAGGAATTTGAATGGAAAGTTAAGGTGAGATTTTTCAGGACTCCTCTTGTCACATCAAAATTCAGTGGCACCTCTGATCGGTGCTGGAGGGGCTGTGGCCTGGTAGGGGACCATACACACGTATTTTGGGACTGTCAAAAGTTATCAGAATACTGGCAAAACATACAAAAAGAAATTAAAAAATGCCTAAATATAGAGTTGCCCTTAGAACCATCCTATTTTTTATTAGGAATATTACCAGAAAATGTATGAAATAATAATCAGACATCATTACTGAGAGTCTTTTTCTAATTGCTAAGAAGATGATTACAGTTTCCTGGCTGAGGCCGCAGCCCCCCACAGTAATGCAATGGAGAGAAAGGGTTAAGGATATTTACTATATGGAAAGTATAACTGCGAGATTACAATTGTCCTCAGTAATTCCATATTTGTTTTCAACTGATGTCATCTAAGTGAAACAATTCTTTCTTATATATATATATATATATATATATATATATATATATATATATATTCTTTCCTTTTTCTTTTCTCCTCATGTGAATGTGCTTTACTATAAAACATATCTATCTGCTTCTTTTATGTTCATGGAAGAATTTGGTTATTTATCCCTGAGGAATTGTTTATGGACAATGAGAGGATGCCAAAATTCATGGACTGCCCCCAAGATATACACCTCTGAGCCCTGTGTTGTGTTTCTGATGATATAACTGTACTGTACAATTGCACTTGATAAAAAGGAAATAAAAAGAAGTTCAACTGTAGTGCGGTGCTAATCCAGACTCCAGACAGAAGTATTCACTGAACACTACTGTACAAAGACAGTCCTGCAGGATGTGTTTGTGTCTTGTTGGTTCCTCATGGCTTGACATTATTTCATGTCTACCTGTTGGTTTCTACTCATGTCCTGTTCTGTCTTATAGAATGGATATAATTTCTTTTGCATTAAAAATTGAATGGTTTCCTGCAGTTATGCTACTCTCAGGAAGCAGCAGGTAACATAGTATATGTAATACAGTATGTAGCCATTGTATTAGTTAACAGAGAGCATACAACACCTTTTCTAAATTAATATGCAAAAATACAGTCTGTGATTACTTGCTCCATCAAAACCTTACATTATGTCCAGGAGAACTTGTGATCAATTAATGGCTGTTAGTTAAGCAAGTAGGAGAAAATAAAGAAGGAGTCAAGGTAATGTGTCACAAAATCATGTCAGTGGAGTACAAGACTGAAAAATAGTTTAAAGAATTGAACTGAATTGTTCAGATAATTCCAAATGCAAATACAGTTTGTAAATGATCATGTATTTCACTCACTTTCTTTTCTTCCCTTCCTGTAGATTTGTTGGCTGTAATCTCACTTCACAGTCCCTTGAAACTTTGAGTGCAGCTCTACAAACAGAAAAATCCTTCCTGAGAGAACTAGACCTCAGTAACAGTGACCTGCAGGATGCAGGAGTAGAGAAGCTATGTGCTGGACTGAAGAGTTCACACTGTAAGCTGGAGATACTCAAGTAAGAATTTCCATAATCACGTGCACCCTTGGTGCAAACCTAAAGATGGGCAAAAAGATCATGAAAATGTTTAATTAGCCCAATCTTACATAAAAAATATAAGACTAAAACTAAAATATAAAATATAATTTAAAACTAAATTGCATTTAGCAATTAACAAAAAATCCTTATAAAAATTACTTTTTAACAAAATCATGTGTGTCACAGTTACTGGCACCCCTGCTTTGCTAACATGATCTATAATGTTTGATGAGACTGGAGAATATGGAGCAAGGAATCTGAGACCACTCCTGAATACAGAATCTTTCTGAATTTCTTTCTAGGTTTCTAAGTCCTTTTTTTAAAAATTTTCCTCCTAATCTCACCAAACTGGTTTTCAACAGTTTAGCTGTTTTTCTAATAGCCATTGTGTGAATTCAGAAGATCTATCACACTTTGTCTCATTTCCTTAATTTATTCCTTAATCTTCCACATGTAGATCTCTAAATAAATGCTGCTTCAATTCTTTTTTTGATTACTCCATACCTGGGAGCTACAGTGCAATACACCCTCTTGTATATATACTTATTTAAAATTTATTTATCTGTTGACATAAATATGTTTACATATGCACCACACTCTGCACTACATTGCACATTGCACTACATTGTATTATTTATAATTCTCCTGATCTACTCTGAGCCTATGCAACGTAATTTCATTCTAATGTGCACTGTACGGTGTAAATTTGAATGACAATAAAGTCTGTCTAAGTCTAAGTCTAAGATGAATGACTATGGAAATTAGCCCATGTCACCCCATATTTATACCACAATGAAACAGGAAATCATTAATGACCACTAAATTATTCCTGAAGTGTCAAGTGGGCCTAAAAATGTGAAATATATTTGAAAAAAAATTTGTTTTCTTTAATTAAAATTGCAGTATTTTCACTGGAAACATATGCAGAAACAAATGAACTACAGTCTGTAATTGTAAAACTAAAACCGTATCATTTTTTGTGTTGATCATCTTTATTTGCTCTCCCTTTGCAGATTAGCTTTGTGTAGTCTTGGAAGGAATACGTGTGGAAATTTGGGATCAGCTTTACAATCAGAAACCTGGCCCCTGAAAGAACTAGACCTCAGTAAAAATAACCTGCAGGATTCAGGAATGGAGACGCTTTCTGCTGGACTGAAGAGTTCACATTGTAAACTGGAGATACTCAGGTCAGGATCCCCCCAAAAACTGTTCTTTTACAGCATTATAGAAGTATGCAACTAATTTATGTTTCTACACAGTAGTATGCAACACTAAGTGATCATCTTATTCCAGTCACAAAAAACAACATTAAGTACAAAAAAAGCAAAATATATTTATTTAACAGAAATATCAACAGAAGTAGTTTAATATCACGTCTATTTGTATTTCATTCACAGTTACAACAGTTTGTTTTACTCTCAAAAATTTGTTTCAGATCTGAAAAAATCTACAGGTGTTTCTTTCCATGCTTCCACTGTGACAATACAACTTTGAAAGGATGTGTAGCTGTCAAGAAGCCCTTACTGAGAAATGGAGAACACAAATGAACAAACTGCACTAGAAAATCAAAACTAGACACCTGACTGATGAGTCTAAATTTGAGATCTTTAAATCTAACAGAATGCAGTATGTACATCACCGAACCAATAAAAGTGAAAGAATCAGTGCACTTTTGGCAATGTAGGAAGGCATCATGAATGCTGATTAAGGTTATTTTATATAAATTAGCACAACAGTAGACTGTTCGGCTAGGTTATAGGCTTTCCTTAATGACAGCCAAAGAAACTATTTTTCATGTAATGAAAATACAAAACTAACACAGCAATTATTATTTTTTTGTTAATTTTGCAGTGAACATTATAGTCATAATTTATTTTTTGTATTTTTGAAAACCATTAAAAAACATATTTTATTCATTTGTATTATATTTCTTCACTGCTAGTCAAATTGCAGTTTGCAAATAATTTGGAAATTGCATGAAATATAAGTGTCTTGTTTCCTAAAACACAACTGAAATTTAAATACATTAACACAATAAAAAATAACCATTTTCAAAGCATCTTACACTAGTTAGCAAGACTTGTAGCTATTATTTTTTCTATATTGCATTGTTTTGGCTGTATAAAATAATCTGATGCGTTAATTAGCCTACATTTGCATGTTCATATCAGTTTTATGTAAAGAGAGGAGATAATAATCTAGCTGCATAAATCACTTGTAGCAATCATCTTTAGCTGTCTTAACTTTAGCTTACTAGCTAGCTTTCTAACCTAACTACTTTTCAGCAAGTAAGCACAATTATTCAAAAATTTACGTTACATCATGCAACATGAATGAAATTTAGGTTTGTATTAGCTTTGAGAAATATTGCATGAAAATTTAACTATGTAAAGACAGACTAATATCATAGTGCAGTAGAGTTGATTCCTAATTTAGCAGCAGGAATTACAAACCAAATTTATTTCATTTATATGCTTTTTCCAGTTGGTTACCCATTACAATAAAACAAATATATTTAATTTTAATTCAAGTATTCTAATATCACTCAAGTGGCTAGATAATGTTAGGTAGTCCATTGCAACACTAAACACATGCCTGTGTACTGCAGTTTGATTTGTTGTCTCAGCTGGAAAATCATGCATGGTGGTAATACTATTATTATTTGTGCAGCCCAACCCCTCACCCAAATAATATCTGGTCAGCATTGGTCCTATGGTGATCCCAATGGTACAATGTACTTATACATAAACTGGCAACAAATTGTATATATGTCTACAAATAAACTGGTTTTAAAATATTTCATACATTGATTCCAATGGTTGGAACATGTAAATACAGTAATGGAAGAAGTTGTTTGTTCTGATATATGAACAAATATCTATGATGAAAATGAAAATCACATACGGTCATAGAAATTAACTAAAGGACAATCAATTTTACCAGGAAAACTGAAAGACTGTGATGATCCTGTCTCTAATTACAGGAATTACAAGGCAACAGAGAGTGGAATGATGTTTGCTTTATAAGCCTCATTAATGCATTTCTGTATGATTCTAAATTTGTCACACCTCCCTCCGGCATGGCTGGAACAACAGCCGACACTGCCACCTCAGACTACAATTCCCAGAACCCCTCGCTGGGCCACATGACTCAGGACTCCAACCGATCAACCTATCAGAGCTCAGCTTTACCGGATTACTGATCACACACACACCTGTTCCTCATTGCATGTATTAGTTAGTTTAGTATTTAAGCCTGGGCTTGAGCATAGCTTCCTTGCGAAGTATTGTCTCAGCATGAGTATACCGAGCTTTCTTTCCTGTTTTTCGATTTCCGTGTACGACCTGTTTTTCTGTCCTAACCTTTATTTTTGCTTTGCCCTTTTGCCTTCTTGTGGATCTCTGGGTTTTGACTTTTTGCTCTGGCATTACGACTGTGATTTTGGACTCTTTGTTATTAAAGATCTTAACTCAAGCCTCGTCTGCGAGAGTCTGGTTCTGTCTGCCACTTATACAAAATTTCCATGACTAAACTATGTTCTTAACTGTATTTACTCTCCCTTTGCAGATTAGCCATCTGTAATTTCAGTGTGGAGTCTTGCAAATTTCTCATATCAGCCCTGCAAACAAATATCTCTTCCCTGAAAGAGTTGGACCTGTGTAGCAATGAGCTGCAGGATTCAGTAGTGGAGCTGCTCTCTGCTGGACTGAAGACTGGAGACTGTAAACTGGAGATTCTGAGGTCAATGTTTCTGTCAATTTATTCTGGAAGGAAACCTACAGAATTTGAAAACAATGCAGAACAGTTTTATAATTGCTAATATGTCTTTATTTGTAAACATTTGACATGCTTTCTAGTGAAAATACTCAAATACTATGGTGAACCAACTTTTGCTGCCAGTTTGTCAACAGCTGCTAGTTCAGAGATGGTTCATCATAAGACTAGCTAGATGGTGGTGTTGATCACAGGGTAGTGTTTAATGAAGCTTTTAATTATAGCAGATTAATCACAATTTGGGAAACAACAAGTTTCCAGATGAAGAGACAGGTAGAGTTTCAAATTTATGTAGGGGTGTCTGAGCTACTACAGAGTGATTTGACAGCCTTATGTTAAAAACAAAAAACAAATTGAGTACTTTATATGCACTTGAAGAAAGAGGAAAGATTTACTGTGTGATCATCCAGCACAAATTCCATTTGCTCATGTCATCTTTTCTCTGTTGTGCTATACAGGCTAATTTATCTCCAAAATAATTAAGTAGTTCTAGACCAATTGTTCTGCTCACCAGGACTAATCACAGCCTTATTAATCTCAAAATAATCCAACAGATCTATATTAACTGTCTTGCACAGCTCATCCCACAGTTCAGTACAATCTGGATCAAAGTGATTGCATTTTCAAAGAGCAATAAAATACACCAGTGTTCAAAACCTAGTTTATGATGGATAATATTTGCAATAAATAATTCTTTCTCTAAGCAGTATAGTTTGTTAACAGTTGGCTAAGGTTGCCAAGCAATGATGAAAGACTATTCTAAAAATAGCACTAACAGAAACGTTAGGTTTTTAGAACCTTAAATTCTAAGCAAATCACAATCAGCACACAGAAAAAGAGCAGGTACATCACAATAGAAAAAGACCAGGCATACACAGCATTGATACAGCAATTGTACTGACATGACAAGTGACATTATTCTGACTACAGATTATAATTTTACATTTCTGTAAAAAAGAGGGTAGAGAGTTCATTGTTTGCTGCTTATTGTTCTCTCTGTAAATGGTGTTCCTGCTGCTTTCAAGTTGTCCTGAAACAGTGACTGCTGGCTTCATTTTACCTTCCTTAACATTAGTTAAGTGCACTTAGAAATCTTGTATAGTGCACTTGACCAGATATGATTAATTGTGTACTTGAATTTTACATTTATCAAAACAAATGTACTGACAGGGATCTTTTAGGTCTTTGTCATGGCTCTGTAGTTTTTTTTCCATTCAACATCTGCACAAACTAAACTTGCAAATGTTAATGCAACTTAATTAACTTAAAAATAGTTGTTTGGCAGCCAGTGGCACAGGAAACGTTGCACAGGTAGATGGAAGAATGGATTCCACTAAATATCAGCAAATTCTGGAAGCAAATACACTAATAAATGAAAAAGTTAAGAAAGCTCAATTTCAAGGCAACTTACTGCACTAGATCTTTGAGTTTTGAGGTGAACTTAAACACCCGAAGAAAACTGCCTACCATTGTGCTATTAGCCTTTTTTTCAGATAATTTATCTTTTACATGTATAAAAACTTCATATTTCAAGTTTTGCATGTTAAAAATTCCAAACAACAAAGTGCCAACTAATAATCTTTTAAGACTACAAACAAAAAATTTGTTCAGTTAACATGTTTATTTTAAACATGAACCAGTAATAAACCTGTAAAAACTATAAACAGTAATAAAACTGTAACAAACTGTCAACAGTTCTTTTGTGTTAGCAGCACATTCAGCTTCTGTTCCATAAGCCAGTGGAAAACAAACATTATGATCACCAATAATCAAATCCACAAATATACAATACTGACTACAGTTCAGCACCAGCCAACTGTTAAAATGATGCTAGCTAATGGCATAAGACTTCAGTCATCCATCAGGTTATGTTCTGGAGCAGGACTGTCCAAAATATTATGCACTCAACTAACCATTATAGGACTGACAACCAGTCTATTAGTCATTTAAAACCATAAATATGTTAATCCAATATTGCAGACAAAATAATGCAGGTGTAAACTGACCTTTCTACATCTATTAATTCGAGGTTATCAGCGCAGACACAAATACTGTTCCCTTCACAAACTTAGCTAGGACCTGATGAAATACCCTATCCTTTTCGATAGACTTTATACTTTTGATCAGGATGAAGATATGCATTATACCCAAACAGTTTAACATCAACACTCTTTCCAAGAAGAGCCAGCTGAATTAAGGACAGAGTAGGAAAGAAAACAGAATAACATTAAATTCTTCAACAATTGTCTGTAAAGCACTTTTAGAAACATGTAACGCTGTTTGCATGCACAAAAAAAAGATGCAGTTTTATGTTCAAGAGTCTGAGCAGCTACATACTTATCCCTTCCACTCACTTGAATCTTGACTTGAACCACTTTGTAATTCTCTACCTCAGCAATGTTATCCAATGGCTGGTCAATGGTTTAATTTTCAGAATGTACTTTTAAACAAGTTGTAACCTCTGTTTTTTGTGCTTTCTACTTCTGTGTGAACTAAAGGATTTTAGATTGTAAGTTTTAAACTCACATTGCAGGAAGAGGCAACACACAGTCTCTTGATTTATTAAATGACACCCAAGATGAGTGAAAAAAGGGCATATAGTACACATTTCTCTAAATTCACATGATTCACAAGAAAAGGTTGACATCTCCTGCCATTTTACAATCCTACATTGTGATCTGGTGAGGTTTGCTTTTAATGCACCACATTTTGAAGGTACATGCATAGTCACTGTATACATAGGGCCAGTGAGCTCCTCTTCTATGTCATAATAGATGGTGCCTCAATAAATATCTTGACTTAAGCTGACAAAACTGTACATCCTGTGGACATCCTCTGATATTATTCCAGTTCTTGTTGCTGTTGTAGCTGCCACTGGGATCTGCTTGATTTTTTTATTTAGTTTTTACACAATTCTTCATTCACTTTCATTTATTTTCGCAGCATCACCTCAATATCCCAAATTGCTGCTTTTTATAATCAATTTTTTTTTTACTGAAAACAGTTTCAGGACAGATTAGGCAGATGGGCCTGGTAGGCTACTCACTGCAATAAAAATAAATACATATTTGTCTTTCCACTCTACCATGACAGATCAATTTTCTGTGTCAATTTTTCTTATAATTAATCAATTCTCATGATGGAGTTTACACCTTCAGACCCCAGCAAGCGGTGTTTTGTCAGTGTATCTGCTAGAAATGTAGCTAGATAGCATGTGTATTACCAGATAATACATGTTTCAAATATACCATTACCAATTGTGTTTGCCAATCAATGTTAATGTTAGCGCTGACACCTGCTGTCAAACTAGCTGTTACTTCACTACCTAACTGGCAGGCACAAATGCTGGGTAGCAAAGTAGTTGGCCTGGCCTCAACTATACAGCAATTTAAATAGTTTGCCGACATAGGTTATATTGTGAGATTAACTTTTAACAAGAAACTTAATAAAGTTACATGAGTCAGTTACTTTAAGGTAAGCAGTTTCAAGTTAGTAAAGAAACTGGAGCTTAAAACAGGCTTCTACAACAGGACAATGATCCAAAATGTACCTCAAAACCCACCACATCAAGAAATGCAAGCTGAAGCTTTTGGAATGGCCCTCATAGTCCCCTGACTTGAACATCATTGAAAATATTGCATGAGCCAAGAATATCACAGAACTAAAAGTGTTCTGAAAGGATGAGTGGGTGCAAATTCCACTGTTATTAAATACTCTCGTAGTAGGTTATCCAAACATTTGTACATAATGTCTCAAATACAAAGCAACTGTGGTTTAAACTGTTGAAAAGATTTAAAATATTTATAATAGTGCATTAAATACAGCTCTGACTCCCTCATGTAATGATCTGGTCTCTGATCTTAATGCTAAATTAATGGAAACTCTTTACACTCTCGCTCCAGTCAAATGGAAGGAAAAATCGTGTACTCATAGAAGTCAATGAACAAATGAGGAAACACACCAGCTTAAGAGAAACTGTAGGTACATTATGATATTCTCAAAGAGCAGATCCAAACTTAATACAAGGCAATAATATATTCAGGCAATATTACCTCTCTAGTGAAATTAGTAAGCACAAAGATAATACCTTAGGCCTTTTTTCCACCACAGACTAATTAACTACACCTTTTCTCATAGTGTCACTTAGGTATTGTCACAATCACATAGTGATTACCTTCTAAAATTTACAATTCATTTTCAAAACAAAATAACCACTGATAAGACACAGCATAGCTCAGCCTACTGCAACAAGTTCCTATAACCTTCCTGACAAGCCACCAACATTAGTGATGACCTTGTTCTCTGCTATCCATTATCAGGAGGTAGCAACAGTTACACACAAATTATGTTTGTCCACATGTGGCACAGGTGAAGCCTCTACTAAAAAACAGCAGCATAGAACCTTCCATACTCTTCCAAACTTCAATTTCTAATCTTCCTTTTTAAGTAAATAATCTTTTTAAGTAAGTAATCTATGTTTTTATTCTTTGTTTGCAGACTAGCTTTGTGTAACCTTGCAGTAGAGACCTGTGAAAATCTTGGATCACTTTTACAACTCGAAAACAGCTCCCTGAAAGAGCTGGACCTCAGCAACAATGACCTACATGATTCAGGAATGGAGCTGCTCTCTGCTGGACTGAAGAGTTCACACTGTAAACTGGAAATGCTCAGGTCAGTGTTTCTTTCAGTGTATTCCTGAATGATAAATAATAAGCAGTGCTATTTTTATATCATGAAACAACATGAGGTTTCTACTGTATTTAACTTTGAATTATACATTGGTCACATAGTTCTAAGTTAAATTGCAGCAGAATGAAAGTTTGTTTTAAAAAAGGTTTCTAGATGACAGGAGTAATTTTAATGCTCATTCAAACAAAATTTATAAAACATCAATGTTTTGCCCACCATCTGTACAAACATTGGGTCAATAGTGATCTGGAAAACTGCACCACAAAGCGCTTCACATGCATGATCATTCGGCATCATACACATGCCATCAGAATCAACCTGTTCACAACAGACTGATGAGGAGGCTAAATTGCAAAATGGATCAAGTGGGTGGGGAGTGGTATAAGTTCATGCAATGCTACACAGCTAAAGTATGCATTTAAGGTTAGTGTTAGTTACAGTTATTTTCTCTTTCACCCTAATTTCTCTCTTTCCTTTATCCATGTCTCTATAACTGCTGTATCTAGTGCAGCCCAGTGGAGAATGGGTTCCTGTTTTGAGTCTTGGTTTTTCTGAGTGGTTCTTCCTCATGTTCTTAGTGAATTTTTCCTTTTGTGTCTTGGTTCCTATCAGTAATTTTAAGTAAGCTTAAGTAATTTCCTTAAGCTTTTAAGGAGTTTATATTGACACTGCAGATCTTTTAGATTAGATTATTTTCCACATCTTTCAATTTTGCCTTTTTTGAACCACTTGATGAGCTTGTAATTTTCTAATCTTCTTTCTGAGGAACTTGATGACATTGACAACTGATACTTATTGGTCTACATCCACTCAGATAAACATTCCAGACCAAAATAAATAGTCTGTGTATATAGAATTAAAAAAGTACAATATCAAGAGAACCAGTGAGGTTCCAAGTCTAAACTGTATCGCTGATACTTCAATGCACATCAGTGCTATTTTTAGAATGTATTTAGTGTAAGAACTACTGATTGCTTTATCATGTGTGTCTTGTCTGAGTTATTCCATTCCTGAGTTATGAAATCTAAGGCCTAATTAAATTTAACTTGTTTTGCCGTTAAAAGGAGGAGTTCAAAAGATTAGCAAAAATATTGTCAAAAAACATTTCTGCCACTCTTGGCAGTGAGATTGTGTTTATTTGTATGCTTAATTGTATAAAATTGTGTTTTAGTATGTTTCTGTCTAGTTAGATATCACTGTGAATCATCTATCTCACTCTGTCATCTGTCTTCTCATTATTTTTTTTTGCAGATTATCTGGTTGTATGATCACAGAGAAAGGCTGTTCTTTTCTAGCTTCAGCTCTGAGTTCAAACCCCTCACATCTGAAAGAACTGGATCTGACCTACAATCACCCAGGAGAGTCAGGAGAGAAGGTGTTCTCTGCCAAACTGGAGGATACACAATGCTCACTGAGCATTCTCAGGTATGAACAACTGTGTTCAGAAGTGTGTGTGTGTGTGTGGTGGATTTAGAATGATTGAACTACTGAAGACAGTAATTATTTGCTCCTCCTATATGGCTGACAGCTCTCCAGCAGATTGATTCCATTTTATGTAGGCTCTAACGTTTATGCTCTTATTCACCTAGACTGCTCTTACTGAGCTAGACTATTTCACTTTCCTAGACTGTTCTCACTCACCTAGACTGCTTTCATTATATTCATCTAGAACCCATGTGTCAAACACAAGGCCTTGTCAGGCTCTTGGCACAATCCTGGCTCACAAAATGATTTTAAATTTCAACACTGTCAATGATTCATATCTGTTTTATATCAAAATTCTGTTTGTGTAAATTATTCCTTTTAAAGTTTGAGCTATCTTTTTCTTACACACATCACAGGCTGTGAAACAGTGAGAGCTATTTAATTAATTTATTTTTTGTTTAAAAATAAGCTTACTTTAAAATGTTTTAAGTTTTTACAAACTGTACTGTCTAAAGCTTAAATCACTATTTTTTAATAATAGTTCTTATATTCATGTAATGTAAGTTGTGAGTTGCATTCTTGTAAATTTTCACACTACAACCATCAAATTTATGGTAAATGAATATCGGTATCAGCCCTGAAAAACCATATCGGTCAACGCTGAAACTTCAGTAAATAAATTAGAATGTTACAGATTACTGAACAGTTAAAACACACAATCAGATTATCTGATTAAAATAAAAATCCCAGAGAAAGAAACACCTTAACAATGTACTGACTCATAATGTAGAAACAGAAAAGTGTTTAGGAGAGTCACCAGAATGTGTTAAACTATCAGATAAATATGTTTACAGAGAGAGAGAGGAGGAAATGTGAGAACATTTAACTGAGTATATTAATGTGTGTGTGTGTGTGTGTGTGTTTAGAGTGGAACATGGAGGTGGGATCAGAATCAAACCAGGACGGAAGAAATGTAAGTACACATACACACACTCACACACACAAATTCACATACACACCTACTTGTTTTTGTGAAAATTCAGGACAGGAAATAAACATACAAAATTGGAACATACCTTTCTGAGAGGTCTACAGAAAAGTTTTACTTTACAAATGTCCATATATTAACTTCATCAGTTGATATTTTTATCCATCTACTTTAAGAGGTCTGAACTTCCACACTACAATCAGGAAATTTTCCAGTTTAAATTAAATATCAGGAGAAACATGCATATATTTTTCTTGTTCATACCACATTGTAAGGACATGGTGAAAACTAGATCACAACCACCCACACCATTCTGATCAAGGACAGGAACAGAAAAAAACTTCCAATACTTAAATAATAATTAGATGTATAAATTATGCATTGTGACGACAACACAATACAAAAATGTGACAGTGTGCATGGTGGCAATGTAACAAGGCATTATAGAAAATGGGCTTTCTGTTAACTATGACATCTAAGGCAACTGAACTGGGTGAAAGTTTTTAAACATAATTTTTTGACTCAAATTTTGTCAAGTATCCTGAGAAGTTCAAGTCATATCATGAATCAAATCAAATCATGACCTGAATGAGCTGCTGCTGCCCTATTAATAATAATGGTTAATAAAAATCTACTATGTACATTTTAAGTTGGGAGTCCTTCATCTTTACTCTGGTTTGAATTTAATTAGAGTAAAACACAAAAAAAGTAGAAAGTAAAAAGTAAAACACAACAAAGTGAATATTTTTAAAATGTGTGGGGTTTCTTTTCTTTTTATTCCAATTCAGGACATTCATTCACACAATTACTGTGAAATAGAAACAGAAATGAAATAGAGAAATTCGGTCTAAAACTTAATACACTTCTAAAAAGAAGTGAAACTTTCTGTATTTTAAATGTAGAAAGAAGGAAAACGTAATGTAACAGTAAAACACTTTAACTGACTGTTTTATTTTGATAAAATTACATGTAACATTAAAATGTATTTTTTTCTCAGAGCAGAACTCTACCAGTCATTGTCAAAAAATTCAAAATTCTCACATTTTAAAGGAGATAATTTCATGGATGAACAAAACAAAATATAACTGTGGCAGTGGTGTACTTGGATCTTGTGCACAGCTTACAAAAACTTAACAAAGATAAAACCTTTAAAAAGCAGCTGGTCTAAGATTAAAAGCCAAAACATTCTCACAATTACAGTTCTTGAAATAGTCTTTAACAGGTAATGAACAGACACTCTGTTGTTAACCACAGGAAAGGAAAACACAATAATAATAATAGAATAAAAATTTAAAAAAAGAACATCAGCTGAAATAAATGTAAGATTGTATGCTTATTTATTAGGTGACAGCACTAGAGTTAGGATTCTAAAAAAAAATAAGGAGCAAAAAATCTTGCAGCACAAAAAATAATACACTTGTATTTTTATTACTCAAACAGCCAAGAAAAATCTGGAAGTTTTTGTGTTGCCTGAGTAACTGAGACTGCCTCTTAACACCACACCACAGCTAACTGGTACACTGGATACTGATGAGGACTCTTTTCTCTTACCCTGAAGATTAGGAAGATTATTCCTGCTGTTCTCTGCTGCTCCGGTCAGTCTTATCTGAGCTTTTGGTATGAAGGGTCTGGAAAATAGAGCAGTGTAGCTCACAGATCACTGGTGTGCAGTTAGAACCAATCAGAAGTTCCAGTGCATTAACAGGTAGTTTATCAGGGGAGAAAACAGGGATAAAAAACTGAGGCATTACAGAGAATGTATGCTGTGGAAAAATGAATCAGGCACCACAAAATAAATAAAAAAATAAATAAAAACCTTTTGTGCACATATCATTGTATGCAATGCAATTTCTGCATTAATTAAAAATATACGCCTCATTAAGAGCTCATGTTTAGCATTTAATAACTATAAAGCAGGCTATTATCATCTGTGTGTGAACTTCATATTGGCTGTATCCCAATATGAATAAGCCCCCTGAGTGAATCCGTCAGCAGGTAATCTACAGTGTGTGTGGCTGGTTTCTATGGTGCATCAACATAGATCATTTTTGCTGACATACGCTGTACTGTACGTTTAGCTCTAACATGATTCACATTTAATTAGGATGTTTTAAAGGCATCATTAAAATGGAAATATCTACAAGTAAACAAATTTTAGCCAGGTATAGATCATCTTGGTACACTATGGATCGACTGAGATATTTGATTTATTATTGATTATTCATTATTTCATATAATTTTATCTAGTCAGTGCTGCTGATGGAATTGAATTAATCTGTGCAGTGGTGCAACATCTGCATTTTGCATAATTTGAAAACTCCAGTTACTCTTTTGTCTCACAGTGCTGTGAAAAAGTATTTGCCACATTTAAATGTTTCAGATAATCCAACTAGTTTTAATAAAGATAAAGACAACACAAGAAAACACGAAATGCAGCTGTCATGTTCAAATGGGAGCTCCTCAGCCTGTAGGTTGGGGTTTGGATCATCCTGTCAGTCAATATTTATGCCATCTTTCTCCTATGAGTGCTGAAAACTTACTCAGATGAGGTGCTAGTGGGACATTTACACAGATATCTTTGCGATATTGACTTTCATGGGAAAGAGGCTCTTTTCCACACCCCCCACCAAACTGTCATCAATAGATGATGGTTTTGGGGCGAATTTAGAAGATGAAGGAATACTGCACATAATCTCACAAGCCAGTCTTGACCCATTTCTGCATTACTGTCTCCAACAGTTTCCACTGCAGAATCTCAACACCATCATACAAATCTGTTAATGTAAAGTCAAAACATGTTTCTTTCAATGTGCTCGAAGCCTTAAGCCAGATAAGCACGGGCAACAGGCTACTGGTCAATTTGCTGCTTTATAGTCATGGTCTGTCACCCTAGAGACACAGTAAAATCCACCTTCTGCATCACCAGAACTCAAGTTTTCAGTTGTTTGATATGATTACAGAGTTCATTTATATAGAGACAATGACACTATCACCATACAAAAAGACTGAGCCCCATCAATATATATTAAGAATTCTTCCATAATCTCACTAAGACACCCTGAATAGACCTTATAAACAAATTACCATTCAGTGATGCACAGAGCAGAGTGTAAAAGTGTAATAGACACATATTACTTGGATATCGTACTGTCAATGTTAATCCTTTGGTAGACAGCTCTAAAATTGATTTAAAGGTAGTTCTTATGTACTGATGAACATTATACCTTTCCTGTCTCTCATTAAGCCCTCACAAAACAAAGACTGTTCTTACTAAAGTCGTGGGTTGGTCTACAAAAATTATAATGTAAATCACACATGATAAAGTAATAGTGAATAACAAATAATGATAAAGTAGGTGGATCCGAATCAATGTTCAAAGTGTTATGTGTAAACGCCCAGCCTGCACCGCCGGCTGCCAGCAGAGAGTGACAACGGTGCGGCACCACAAACACAGAGAACTCCGATTCCCACAAGCCCTCAGGCTGATTAGGCCCAACCTGGCACACCTGTGGATTCCTCTACTTAAGGCTGTGGCAAACAGCAGTGCTTTGTCACACCTTTGTAGAGGGGTGACTGGTACGATACTTAGCCCAGGTGGGTATTTAAACAAAAACAAAAACAAAAGGAAAGGAAAAAAGAAAAGAACACAAAAAGAAAAAAGAAAAGAGGGCTGGAAAAAACAAAAGAAATCGCCCCAAAACTACTTAAAAGCCCCAAAAGAATAATTACTCAGTCTGAATACATCACTCGTACACAAACTCCTTGCCGATTAATCATATATAGGTCATGCAGAGTGCAACCCTATCAACCCTCATGACGTGTTTTGCGTCACAAATCACACCTTGTCTTCTCACCTTTATAACTCAGAAATGCTTTAATGCAGCAGTTCATTACGCATATCCTTAGAAACTGCGGAGTCTACCGTTTCTAAAAATAGCACCCGCCCAACACCACTGGACTGATATAGATTTCAGGTTTATATTATGGTACATAGTTCTTTACTGTGTGTTTTCTAAATAAGCCAGTATTTATCTGATCATTTCTGGAAGGATTCTTTATTATAGGAGTAATTGTTATTATAAGCAGCTGATAATAAACACCCAGTGTACTAAAACAGTGTTTGATTAGCTGGAATATTAGCCATATTGGCCCTGAACAAAAAACTCAAAGGCTTGACCTGCTGTTTCAGTCTGTCACATGCAGTTTTAGCAATCTGCATGAATCCTACAGGTGAGAATATCAAGAAAAATAAGCCCGCCTGATGCTACTCATATACTGTGTCAAAGTAATAAGACGT
The DNA here is from genome assembly GCF_904425465.1 of Colossoma macropomum. Classification (NCBI taxonomy): domain Eukaryota; kingdom Metazoa; phylum Chordata; class Actinopteri; order Characiformes; family Serrasalmidae; genus Colossoma; species Colossoma macropomum. The sequence continues at coordinate 114,567 of NW_023495921.1, read as the reverse complement.
ATAATGAACAATCTTCAAAATTCTTATTTTCAACTCATTGACACTTTATTCTAAACATTTCTAATTGACATCTAAGCAGTGCAGTGATGTTTTGAATTGATAGTCAAAAATAATTAAAAAACAGGCTCTTGGTAAAATTTTGATCAAAACATGTCCAGTTTCATAAAAATATCAAACTTCTGTGGGCATTTATAACTCAGGTGATTACGTATTTGAGAAGCCACATGTCTTCTGAAAAACTACATATAGCATGTGGCTGTCTCATATAATTACTAGAGTTACAACAACTGAAAGAGGAACTGACAAAAACGTGGAAAAAAACATACCTAATAGTGCTAGGGTCCTAAACACAATGAATATGAAATGATATCTGAATAACCCTGTTAAGTGTTACAAATACTGTAATAATCACTTTATTTGTCCTTCAGGACACTGCACTGACTTTTGTACCAAATCCTCACAAACCAAACCCTGTTCTTTTAAAGCATCAAGGATCAAATATTTATGTACCGGGATGCTGGTCTCCAGATGGTCATGACGTGTGATGTTTCTTGAAGTAAATGTAGTTCTTGTTTGATTCACGTCCTCTGGAGCGATAAAAGAGAAAATCAATGTATAGAGAACATCAACATTAGTCTTGTGAAAAATATTAAATAGAAGTCTTAAATTCAGCCATGCAAAAGATCAGCTAAGCTAGCAGATCACTGACTGACTACAAATAAAGTCTAAACAGTGCCACATTCAGCTCTTATAAACCCAGTCAGGTTCTCATAAACTAGACATTAGTCATGTCTACTCACACATAAATTACTACTGATTCAGACAAATACAGAAAACCTTAAACACTATCAGTAACTCTCAGCTTATTAGGTGAACTGCTAGTTGGCTCTGTTGTGCTGTTACCTGAGAACATGGATCAAAGATCTTTTTAGCAGATGAAACATTAATTTTGTCTTTTGACGTCTACAGAGATGAACAAAACACATTTTTACATAACACAACATTGACGCCACTGTGCAGTCAGAATGAGCACTGGTTTGTTAGGAACAGGATACAAAGGTACAAAATTTTATAGTGTACTAGACAGTAATAATGTTTAACTATTAAACATTATTTTATGATGTTCTAACCTTGAGTAGAGTGGTGCGCCGTTTAAGGTTATCTCCTCCATAATCATACTTTATCTTCTCATCTCTCTTAATATATTTTACTGTGAACAAACACAGGTGTGTTCTACCATTTACTACAATTTATTCATTATTTTTTAATTGGGATCAGCACTGTCGTTGACCAAGCACCCAAAGAACCCTTCATCATCAGTGGCATCAGTGCTGCTTAAAACAAGAATTAGTAGTAAATTATCTTTTAGTTTGAAGTAAAAAAAAAAAATTACATAAATAAAATATACAGATGGTCATACAGTGAAAGCAAAGAACAGAATCTTTATTAATCTACATTATAAAATCTGATAGCTCAACGGTTTCCCCATTGTGTTTGAAATCTCGCTCTCCAAAAGAGTCAGAATCTTCTCCTGTGATCAGCTGTTCTTTGTACTCTAGAATAAAACTTCCTTTCTCAATATTTACTTTTGCAAATACACCATGACCTAAAAGACATCAGAGAAAAAGATAAATGAAAATAAGGTGACATTTTCTCAAACAGATTTTCTGAACATTATGCTTACCTCATTCTATTGTTGGTTAATCAACGCTAACCTTCTTCATCTTAATTAATAATCCATTTAAAAACCCTTTTGAAATCAACTGGCCAAATATCATTCAAAGTAAAAGATGTTACACTGTTACTTAACACTTTTCATACCCAGCTGTCACTGTCTTAAGATGTCTTGACAGTATTTATAAGATGTCTTGAGACATTTTCTTATGCCAAGACATCTCAAGAACGTCTTAAGACGTATGAGTGAAGACACTGTCTTTGTCTTGAGACATGAAAGTTAACGTCTTAAGACAAAGAAGTAATTATTTTGTGTGTCTTGAAGATGGGGCATGACTTAAGACATCACTTTGGTTTAAGACACAGAGATGTTGTGTCTTAAGACAGTTCAGTTGAGACCAAAGAGTGGTCCATTACAAAAAGTCCTGTGGTATGAGTGTGGTATTCCTGTGGTACTGCCAAACTTACAATACAAAATTACAACTGAGGATTACCAGGATTACCACAGCGCTCCCTAATGTAAAATATAATGAATATAACAAGTATGTCCTCAAGAAACAGCCTGCTGTAATCTTATGATTTTTGTGTGATATTACTAAAAGAACATTCACTAAGTTTTTACTTGCTGTACTTTTGTGATTCTTTTTTTTGTATGTTTTGTTTTTTGATTATTGCAGAAATGTGTTTACAGTAGCAAAAGAGCAAAAGAAAAAATCAATTCTTTAAGCATAACTTTACCTTAAAATGTTTAAACTCATTTGTTTATATCATTGAAGTTCATGGTAGAATAACTTTTAATTTATCTCCATTGGTAAATGTTACAATCACAGTCAGTCACAGCCTTCTGCTCATTTGCAGAAAACATGCTATGATTAACACAACATTGATCTATTTTCAAATGTACAATTGTAACCAGAGACAACAAGCTAGGACCCAAGATAAAACAACTTTGAACTATAGAAGAAAATGTACTTAACAGCTAACCTGAGTACTTTAGAGATCACATACCACCAAAACTTAATGCAAAAAAGCACTTGGTTCACTCTCTTCAACATCTACACTTCTGTTTATTTTCTTAAGTAGATCAAGGCTGCCCAAAGTTTGACCATTAGGACTTTTAATTTGGCCCAACAGAAAGAGAGAACAAACTTTTTTAAATACTGTGTATAACTTTCAAAATTATTATCTCCAGGTATTTGGAAAACACGAACAATAATAAACAAATGTTTTGAGTAGTTATATAAAGACCTATATTGTTTCACCACGTAAAATTACATAATAAACAGATTTTTGTTTAAATGTCCAACTTCATACTTTGACTTTAATATATTAAGACATGGCCTCCAGTGATGCTTTGTAAAATAATACTGTACAGCTGTCTCATGTATTTCAAGAGTTTGCAGTTTTCTATTCTGTGTCTAGATTAAAAAAACAAACAAACAAACAAAAACAAAACAGCACAGTTAATTCAGTAGAGCGGAGAGGTGCGAACCTGGAGAAAAGATCTATGGGAGGACAAACAAAAGACTGGCTGGAGTTTCAGACCAATTAGAGCGCGAGACTCCGCCGCTTGGACGTTCGGTTTTGAAGCGCGAGCGCTCTCCGCCGTTCTTCCGTTTAAAGCCAAACGCGACCGTTACAGCCGTTTACAGTGAGCGAGTCTCTCACGTCGCTAATGCAGTCAGTTTTATCGAGTTTGTTTAGCGAGTGTTAAACCTCGTCCAGACAGTCTCTTACACTCCTTACTAAGACAGCGCCGCCTGCCGGGTGACGCTTTCAGCTCCCAAAAACGAGGAGTTTCAGCTGCATAGCTAATTAAGTTAACTGACTGGATCGAGTGGAAAGGCGACTGGAGTTACGACTGCAACGGTCAGAATCTGCTTTTAAAAGGTGAGTAGTGAGAAAATGAGAGAAGCAGCCTCACTAACAGTCAGCTGGAATGAACTTTTTTTCTAGTTATATTACTGGGTGGATCTGCTGAGTGACGGCACCAGCGTTAGGTTAGCGTATAGTTAGCTAGCTAGCGGCTAAGCGGCTTGTCTGTTTATGCCTCGCGGCTGCGTCAGATGCTAAGCGGGTGCTAAGCAAGCGCACTGTAAACATACCGCCCAGCTTCAGCTCTGTACAGCTGTCTCATCCCAGCAGAGCACTGTAAACATAGTGACCACTCAGCTTCAGCTCTGTACAGCTGTCTCATCCCAGCAGATCACTGTAAATATAGAGACCGGCCAGCTTCAGCTCTGTACAGCTGTCTCACCCAGCAGCGCACTGTAACCATACCGCCGAGCTTCAGCTCTGTACAGCTGTCTCACCCAGCAGCGCACTGTAACCATACCGCCGAGCTTCAGCTCTGTACAGCTGTCTCACCCAGCAGTGCAGCCATGGAAGCTCATAAGGTTTGGAGGATGGACAGGTGAGATGTTATGCTAGTGTGCAGCAGAATCAGTCAGTTGAAGCATTTAGGTAGCAGGAACAAATGAAAGGCTGCCTCAGAATGAAATCTAAGATTGATCACAGTGCAGCAGGGTCAGCACACTGAACAATACAACAACGAAACTGAACACAGTCTGTCAGTCTGTGTAGTTCAGAGAGGGTAGTAATAATTTTAATTTGCTTAGTTACATTTACTCTAGTAAGGTCTTCGTGGATTTGTACTTTCCAGAATATTTTCAAAATATATTATTTGTGCTTTAGATTAATAATTTACGTTTTACTCGGCTACATTTTAGTCAGTAATATATAATGACCAATTTGTTTTGTGTTTTTCATTGTTATGCCTTGCTGTTATTGTTTTGCTGCATTTACCTCATGTGTCTGTTTTGTTTTAGATGTTTCTCATCAGAAATCATCTGAAGCTGAGCAACTGGTGAGACGCAAGTTTTAATTTTTTTTAATAAAACTATTTGAATGTCAGACAGATGTTTAGATTTGGTGGGTATTCCAAACAAATATATTTCATGAAGTATTTATGGTAATACAGAAGAGCAGAATGTTTAGGTAAAGCTGGGTTACAGTACTCAAATATCTGCGCTTTGTTCATTCAATTTATTAATATGTTGCTTGCCATTACAGCTGTGTTCAAAATATTGATATGGCGATATCACCAACACTGTATCAATATTTATAAATTTACTTCTTCATGGTACTTTAATGTGTAATACTGCAAGTCTCAGGGCGCTACAATTTATAGCATACAGCATGTGGTAAACATGCTGTAATAGAGTTTAGCGCTTATTAATAATCATTTCATGTAATAATTCTCTGTGAGAGAGATTAGAGGCATTGAGCTCTTCAAACGTCTGGTTCTTGTCACTGCCACTGTGAACAACTCTGACTCTGTACGTTTTTCCACAATGGAACATTTCATGACGTCTTCATTTTTTAAGACATGCCTCAAGATGTCCTAAGATGTCTTCATAATGTGTCTTTAGACATATCTTAAGACATCCCAAGACATGGTAATGGCTGGGTATGTTACAGCTCAATTAAACATTTAGAAAGACATATTCAGACATATTCTCACTTTTGTAATCATCTATGTGTCTCTCTTCTATTGTACTGTTCAGTTACACTACATACATGGTTCTTTGGGTTGAGTCTTTTCTGTATTTCAGTGGTGCTGCTGTAACAGGATAAAATATGTCAGAATAAATGGGAGAAATTAAACATACAAATCAATTTTACACAATGATAATGTTTTACTTATATGAGGCCTTTAATAAAAAAAAAAAAACAATGTTTTGCTGACGTATATAAACACTGAGTTAAGGTGCTCCACCTCAGTGGTGTTTATCTGATCAAACCAATGCAATCATTTTAAATGATTTGATTCAGAAGGAATGAAGCTGGTGCTCATCTTAAAAACTACTAGGTGTGTAAAATGTCACACGAATAAAAGAACCGTAAACATTGTTTTACATGCCACAATTAACTTCTGTAGTCTGGTGTTAATTGTTTTGACAGCTGATCATTACCTGGCTCAGGTATGTTAGGAGTGCTGCTGGGGTTCAGACCTCTGTATTACTCTGTTGGTCAGTTTTTCTTTTTAGTCCATATGAATTTGTCTTAAAATTGTTTCCCATCATTTATAATTGTTCATAGTACTATGTTGCTAATAACTTTAGCATAACTTATATATAGAATAACAGCAGACCTTAAAATCAGTTTTTCCCTGTCTGTAGAACATACCAAATGTGATGATGCTATTGTACTATGCATATACACAGTTGTAAAAACAATAAACAATAACTGTAATCTATATTTTACCTATATTTTTAAGTTATGTGGGTGCTTTTTCATGGGCTATGCTTTGGATTGCAGAGTAAATTATTTGAATGTAGAAGTATTCTAATTTTTTAACAGATTGACAAGGAAATACAAAACTGTTAAAAATAGTGATTTTCCATACCCCTTTAAATTACATTACTGTGATTCATGCATACTTATTATTGTTCTTTGTTCTCCTTCTTAGTATTATTTTAAAAGTTGATAAAATGATACCTTCATTAAAAAATGAAGCAACTGTAAAATAGTAACAGAAAAAAAAATATTTTTTAACACATTTTCCCCACATTTTTTAAAACATTAAGGGTTAATTACTATAAAAAGGTATTTAAAAGCACTGAATTCGATTTTTAATCTACAAAATAGTTACAAAATAGTTGCATAAGAGGTTTCCCTCATACTACCACCATGTTGAAGGCATGGTATGAACTGACAAATAAATTTTCACAGATTCCATAAGCTTTTCTAATGCAAGAGAAACATTTAAAGGGGAATTCCACATTTTTCTAAACTTGGCATAATTCTGTCATTGCAATGTAAACAAAGTTATTTAGTGGTTTCATATAAAATGGCTCATGGTAGAGAAAGCTACAGACTGGGAACCATGTGCCTATTATTATTATTATTATTATTATTACTTTTGTTGTTAAATTTGTTCTGAAATTTATAGCTGTAGTATGTATTAATGTATGTAATGTTTGTTTATAAAATAATATACAATATATATTAAAATAAATGATACCATTTTGCATCCTACATAGAATAAAACAAATAAATAAAAAAAAATAATTACCAGAATTTTTGCTATAAATAATGTTACGTTTTAAAATTCCCTTAAAAATATTTCAAAGTAAAAGATTTATTTAAAAAAAAAAATGAGGTAAAATTTTAAAATACATATTATGCATCCTATATCTTATGACATCTTGGGATGTTATTATAGCCAAGACATCTTAAGAGCCGTGTCTATAGACATGTCTTAAAGACGTCTTCATTTTTTAAGACATGCCTCAAGATGTCCTAAGATGTCTTCATAATGTGTCTTTAGACATATCTTAAGACATCCCAAGACATGGTAATGGCTGGGTATGTTACAGCTCAATTAAACATTTAGAAAGACATATTCAGACATATTCTCACTTTTGTAATCATCTATGTGTCTCTCTTCTATTGTACTGTTCCGTTACACTACATACATGGTTCTTTGGGTTGAGTCTTTTCTGTATTTCAGTGGTGCTGCTGTAACAGGATAAAATATGTCAGAATAAATGGGAGAAATTAAACATACAAATCAATTTTACACAATGATAATGTTTTACTTATATGAGGCCTTTAATAAAAAAAAAAAAACAATGTTTTGCTGACGTATATAAACACTGAGTTAAGGTGCTCCACCTCAGTGGTGTTTATCTGATCAAACCAATGCAATCATTTTAAATGATTTGATTCAGAAGGAATGAAGCTGGTGCTCATCTTAAAAACTACTAAGTGTGTAAAATGTCACACGAATAAAAGAACCGTAAACATTGTTTTACATGCCATAATTAACTTCTGTAGTGTAAATGTTACCGTTGTAATTGTTGTAATTAAAAACAATACTTTATTAAAACATCAGTATAGACCTCACATATGGACCATGAACAGGTGTTACACTAAACGCTGCCCTGGTCAATTTTTTAAATCTGCAGAGCACATTTAGGCCTTCAGCTGTTCAGCTCAGCTTTATTTACTCATAGAATGAGTAAACTAGTCCTAGTACAGCTCTGCTAACTGTGAAAATACCGCACCAGTGTTTCTAATCATAAGCCCAACTTTATACACAAGAAACATAACCTGACCGTAAAGTCCAGCCACATTTATAAGCTTTGCACATCCAACCATCCAGCTGTGTCTGAGTATAAAACTGTGAATGATCAGATGCATGCTGTTTCTGATTTTTATCACATTCTGAATATTCATCCAGCCCATAAAACACTATTATTCTTGTCTAAATGGTTGCTAACATTAGCTGTAAGCTCATCTCAGGTCACCGCCTCTGGACGCCACCGATCTGCCACAGGACACATGTGATCCAACACCGTCCTTCTCACTGGTGCTGACCCAAACTCGCCTGGCTGAATGAAAAAAAAAAACACTTGTTCTGTCACTTTAAAATAAATCTCTACAACATTTTAAGCCACATATGTACTCTGGTTTTAAAACTTCAATAAGCAAACAGCCGTCTATCAGGAATGAATAAATCAAGTTCCTGTTATTTCTAGCTGCTAGCATGCATAGCTATCGCTAACTCTCTATGTTAGCAGCAGGTTAGCTCCACTGCACTGCAACATACTGTACTTTGAGTATCTTTACCTATTTAAGCTCTCAGTTCCAGAGAAAAACAGCCGTCTTGTCCCTATTTCAAGATTAAACAGCCGCACCTGACATCAATTCAAAATAAAACAGGACCAATTACCCCTGTCAGCTAAACGCAATGTAACAATGGCAAACAATGCTCAGCCGATGCTCAAGGCTAAGCTAAGGTAATTATTTTTGTGTAGTATGATTAAGGAACAAGTCATAAATCATTGTCTCATGTCTGTTGTAAATATACTGTATATGTTATTTATGTTGAGCAGCTTTGTCCAGGATAATAGTCTCAGAGGACCTTACGTTTCATGAACTGCCACCTTATTAGCTCCAGCTTAGCTAGGTTAGCTCGTTTAACGTTACCTATTGAAAAAAAATCAATACTGTATAACTTTACATACAAATTTACACGGCCACATTTCAAACATAGTTGTATCTGTAATTGTTTTAAAAAAAACATGTTTTTAGATGACATATTGAAAAAATTACATCCCTCTTGAGTGAATCTCTGTAACTCTGGCGGAAGTGTGTAGATTTTGCATTCTAAATCACAAACCCTCACACAAAAACAGTCTGAGGTTTAAAAGGACACTTTTTAAATAGCCAAGTAATCATGGACCTGTTTATAATTTATCATGTGTAGCTGCTACAGTATCTGTGTCTCAGATGTCCCTAAAGATCCAGTCTACTTTTACAGAGTGAAAACTGTTATAGGCTTTAAAAAACAGCTTTAAACATGCAAGATATACAGAGACACCCAGAGTCCCTCTATAGATGGTATGTATTCAGGAATTCTGTCCCTGTAATTCAAACATACCAGAACACACTCACATACAGGTTTTTTAGTCTTATGAGGACATTCGGTATCAAACCAGTCAAAACGTGTTCTAAATGTTCTGGATTCTGGAAATATATAAAAAAATGTTTTTCTTTGCAGAAACGAATATCGCTTCAGATTCTTCTAGACAAAATTAAACTCTTGACATGTCAACCTGACATGATGCTCGTATTTAGGGACATGTTGAAAATTTCCCACCTACGACAAGAATGTGGTTTGTAAGGTCATACCTGCTTTACCAGGACACTAATTTAACAATACACAAAAATACTCATTGTGCTTATGCTGAAGGACAAAGATGGTTTACTGGTACTTTATACACAAACACAAACATGACTGTTTGGTGTTTATCAAGATGTGTGTGATTAAGCAGAACATGTCCTTGTAATCAATAATCGCAGGACACAGTCAAGTTGTTTGTGTTATAGATACAACAGTCAACTGCAACTTTTGTTTATCAAAATAAAAAACAAAAACAAACAAAAACAAACAATAATAACATCTTTAAACTTAAACGACATACTAGGCTCTTTTCTTAGATTCTTTAATTAAATAAACCAAACCGCCCAAATCTAAACAAAACTATGCTTTATTAAACACTTTTCCATGTGCTTGAAAATAAACTCTTCAGTTTTCCTTTTAAATGTGATCCTCTATTTCTAACAAAATCTCTTATATTTGTACGGTTCAGTCTTCCAGCACAGGATCCTCAGTCTCCTTGCACCGCTGACATTCTGCCATTGTGGTCAGTCTTTTTCGTGCTCAGGTTTTATGAGGCTTTAAGTGTTTCATCACAGCCTTCATTCCTGCTCAGACCACAGTGTTCCTGTGCTCATCCTGGGGTGTTCAGTCTCTGCTGCAATACTTTCACTGCACACTGTCAAAGAAAAACAGACTAAGTTTGTATTAAGTAAATGCAAAATGCTTTACCATCACAGAAGTGATTACAGATGTTTGAGATTCTGTTACGATCATCAAATAATGATGGAGCTGATGATTAATTTCCACGTAAATAATTGTGATTGGCACTTTGTCTTTTTTTCCAAGTTGGCTGACTGGCTATCTCACTTCCTAACTGCCAATACTCAGTATCTCCAACTGATGACAGAAACAGCTTGAGCTCAAATAAACAAACATTTTTCAGTGCTGTCTTTTAAAACATGTTAACTTAGAAAAGGAAATTTATTGTTTTCATACACCGATCAGCCATAACATTGTGACCACCTCCTTGTTTCTACGCTCATTGTCCATTTTATCAGCTCCACTGACCATATAGTTTCACTCTGTAGTTCTACAGTTACAGACTGTAGTCCATCTGTTTCTCTGCATACTTTGTTAGCCCCCTTTTACCCTGTTCTTCAGTGGTCAGGACCCCCATGGACCCTCACAGAGCAGGTACTATTTGGGTGGTGGATCATTCTCAGCATTTCAGCAACACTGACGTGGTGGTGGCGTGTTAGTGTGTGTTGCGCTCATCTGAGTGGATCAGACACAGCAGTGCTGCTGGAGTTTTTAAAAACTATGTCCACTCACTGTCCACCCCATTATTACTCCTACCTTGTCAGTCCACCTTGTAGATGTAAAGTCAGAGACGATAGCTCATCTGCTGCTGCACAGTTTGTGTTGGTCATCCTCTAGTCCTTCATCAGTGGTCACAGGACGCTGCCCACAGGACGCTGTTGTCTGATCCACTCAGACCAGCACAACACACACTAACACACCACCACCACATCAGTGTTACTGCAGTGCTGAGAATGATCACACAAATAATACCTGCTCTGTGGTGGTCCTGTGGGGGTCCTGACCACTGATGAATGGGGTAAAGGGGGGCTAACAAATTTTATAGGAAAACAGATAATAGTAGTTGTAGAACTACAAAGTGCATCTATGTGGTGAGTGGAGCAGATAACAGTACCTAATAAAGTGACCAGTGTAATGGTGGAGGCATGGAGGCAGGAGACAAATGCGAGTTATTTTTATTGGAATTAGAGTCCATGACAAAAACAAAACCAAACTACAAGGGCAACAAGCAAACAAGAGACAAGATAACATCCACAAATACATCCGCGATGCAAGACAGAGAGTGAACAAACACAGGGGTATATATACACAGAGGGGAAACAAGAAACACCTGTGACTAATGAGGGGTGGAGCTACAGGCAGGGGGAACAGATAACAAGGGGCAGGACCAGGGAGGAGACACAGAACAACAACCAAAAGCACATGGTACAAGAAAACAAAAAGACACATGGCTACCATAGAGGGGGCGAAAGACACATGAGAGGGACAAAGGGAGAATCCGTGACAACCAGGGAGTTTAAACAACGCTGTCAAGCTGAATATAACTAGGGATAACTGGATGAAATGTACAGTAACATCTATATAAAATTATATCTTCAGATTGAAAGAGAATCAAACCATTTAACAATCATTATACATTACTGCCATTAAACAAAATCACCCGTCTGTTTTGGGACACTCATGGCATCATCCACAGCTTCATTTTCAGGTTCACTTCCATCTCTGTCATCAGTTGTGTTGATTTTATCTTAAAAGCAGCAGCAAGAAAAACTAAATCAGTAATGACTATTCAACATGTTACATTAGTCATGCACTACATCACCTGCTGGATCAAAACCTCATATTTCCAAAATAGTAACTTTATGGAACAAAGAAAATCACTTTAAACTTTTAATGTACATTAATATAACAGTGTTTAATTTCAAATAGTCCATCATTAAATTTTGTCATGTAAAGAGCAGCGAACATTTATAAATCATGAAAAGGAAAAGGATGACAAGGTTTCATCATGTAAGCATTAAATGTGTCCTCCAAACATATTTGCTTCAACATAAGTTCTGATACAGTGTATACACAGATGAATACCTTCAATCTCAGTGTGATCAATGATTTGCCTTGTAGAGATGCCCTTTTTCCATGGCCAGCAAAAGTTTTGATATTTTAGCCAGCTGAGTTTTTATTCTGGGGGCCTGTAAAACTCACGGTGTTCACAAATGACCCAAAAAGTCTGAAACTTGATCCAATTCATTGTTTTTTCAGATGAAGAATTTGTGAGAGAGTTGCCACATGTTTACACAACTGTGTTGATCTGAGATGTTCTGGATTGTGAGCACCACAGTGCATTGCGTAGAACCTCAGACAGTCCTGACCTCTGTAATGACTTTAACAGCTTTAACAGGTTCTGGCAAACGAGAAGCAGTTGGCCTCCTGAACCCCACACGCCTTTTTTTTACTAGCTAAAAGAGTCAGAGCGTCCACCATGTCTGGTGAGAGGGACAGTGACCTTTCACCCCTTTCACCTTTGATCTCAACTCTACTGAAATGGCTGCAGTTTTTGTACAAACTTAGAAAAGCCAACTGCAACACCTTGATGGAGAAGTCTTACCTTTTTCTTAAAAGCTTTTAAGATGCATCTTGGAGATTCTCAGCACGTCTTCAGTTAAACACAATTATTCTTGTGAGTGTAGTTTTAGCGAGCGTGCATAGCTTTGAGGTGATGGAGCTTTTTCAGGATTTCAGATGCTGCATCTGCTGTTGTCTCCAGGAGTTTGTGAAGAAGCTGAGCATCATGATGAAAGGCAGTGTTGATGGGTTGTTGATCTTTGCTTCATTCAGTGTGTTTAAAGCTGAATATGAGATCAGGTATTTTTCAGCAACAGCTGTTGTATCCTCCTGTCCTGTCATTGATACATCCTGCAAATCAGTCTCACTATCAGCAGCTCTGACCTCCAAGAGCTCTTTTCTTGTAGGTGTTACAGTGACTGATCTAGACAAACACTTCCTTGAAATGTATATCTTCCCAATCTCTAGAGCTGTTTGATTCAACATCTGATTCAACATCTGATTCATCAACTGATTCATCATCTGATTGTACATCATAAACTGCTCCTCATAACAAAATAAGTCAGCTTCTTCATCCAAACAAGCTCCTTCCCTGGCCTTCAGACAGTCTCGGAACTTGAAAATACAGCTTTCACTTTCTGTTCACTGATTTGGGCCTTGTGTTCATATCCTATTGAACACTCCACTGAACTGCCTGATTCACTATCAGACTCATTAGAAATAAACAGTTTTTGTTTCTGTGCTTGTAAGCTTCATATAAACGTGCTCTGCTCTGATTGGCTGCACTGTATTATGCTTCATTCAAAAAGCAGTAAAAGCTGAAACACTTATAACTTCAGTGTGAGTGGACGGGGCTAAACTGTTGTAGGCTGAATAGGTGGATGTGTGTAAATGTGTAGGTTTTCATGACATCACAGAAACAACAAATTCAAAAAGGGCTGTTTTTGCAGCTTAGTTTCCAATGCCTGAAAAATGGTCTGGGAGTGACTCTGACAGCGTTCAAACACCACATTCAGCTCTTATTTAAAAAGAGTGAAAAAAATTCAGTTCTCCATGATTTGGGCCCTTTAATAGAACACTTAACGGTGAGTGAACTTCCATTCACTGTGACTCTGACAAAACATCTGTAACATTTTTCTGACAGTCACAGCAACAGTTTCTCTAAATTACCTTTTGTGTTGCGTCTTTTGGAACCTGTGGAAGCTGCTCCTCAAGCTGGAACTGGTCTTTCTCGGTCACCAGAGGGTTAATTGTGACCAGAACATCTGTCTCAGCAATGTTCCAGAAACAGAAATAAACTCAGAAATGTAGTTCCAACCATGATCTTATTTGCTGCATTAGATGCTGTTCTTGTGGTTGTAGTTGGTCTTTTTCATTTGCCATCTGTAAATATATGATTATGAGAATCAATGTGGAACTTTCAGAAAAAGCTGAATACTCCACAGTCTACGAGAGAAAACAGAGAACATGTTGACCACATAAAACCACATTAACCTAAAACAAATAAATACATACAGCCAATTAAATATGAATATTAAATTACCCTTTTCTGGATTTATATATTTCACACCAAACCCATCGGGCTGCACGGTGGTGCAGTGGGTAGCGCTGTCGCCTCACAGCAAGAACGGCCTGGGTTCGATACCCAGCTGGGCGACTAGGGTCATTTCCGTGTGGAGTTTGCCTGTTCTGCCTGTGTCTGCGTGGGTTTCCTCCGGGTACTCCGGTTTACTCCCACAGTCCAAAAACATGCAGTCAGGCTGATTGGACATGCTGAATTGCCCCTAGGTGTGAGTGTGTGTGTGACTGTGTATGTCTGTCTGTCTGCCCTGCGATGGACTGGCGACCTGTCCAGGGTGTATCCTGCCTTCCGCCCAATGACAGCTGGGATAGGCTCCAGCACCCCACCGTGACCCAGAAGGATAAGCGGTTTAGATGATGTATGTATGTATATACCAAACCCATCTTTGTCTTTATAAACAGTTCTAACATTTGCTGCCTCTTCTTCTGGATTCAGTTCTCTTTCACAGCTCCATGGCAGCCATTTTCCATGATGGCTCTACTCTTTCTAGAAAAAAAACAGTTTTATTTTGTTCTTTTCATATGTGAAATATTTTACTCTCTTTATTTGATTGACTGTTGCTAAAAGGAGTTCAAGACAGTCTTATTACAGCTGAAGTCTCACTTTTATTTTTTAACTAGCTGCGAGTTTCTGAATGTGACAACTAAACTAGCACAAATCAAACCGAATCAGCTGAAAAGTCCTCGTAAACTACAAAAACCAACACGCTCACACAAACACACAGTCACACACACACACACACACACACACACACACACACTCTAATGTCTATTCCTGTGTGCAGATTCCTGTGAGCTCACTCTGGATCCAAACACAGTGCACAGACGTCTCTCTCTGTCTGACGGGAACAGAAAGGTGGAGAATGTGGAAGATTCACAGTCGTATCCTGATGATCCAGAGAGATTCGATGTGTGGGATCAGGTTCTGTGTAGAGAGAGTCTGACTGGACGCTGTTACTTGGAGGCTGAGTGGAGTGGGACGGTTGAAATAGCAGTAACATATAAATCAATCAGCAGGAAAGGAGGCAGTGATGACTGTCGGTTTGGACGAAATGTAAAGTCCTGGATTCTGATCTGTTCTAATAACAGATACTGTGTACGTCACAATAATAACAGCACTGATCTCTCTGCTCCTCTCTCCAGCTCTGAGAGAGTGGGAGTGTATGTGGACTGTCCGGCCGGCTCTCTGTCCTTCTACAGAGTCTCTGATGATAAACAAACACTGACCCATCTACACACATTCAACACCACATTCACTGAACCGCTCTGCGCTGGGTTTACAGTTTGGAGCAACTCCTCAGTGTGTTTAAAATAAAATAAACTCCTGAGTGAAAATCACAAAACACACACACACAGACACACACACACACACACAGAACACACACACACACACACACACACAGAACACACACACACAGAACACATTGCCTTAAAAAAATACAAAACTGAATTCTCTCCCTCTCTCTCACCTTCCTCTCTCTATCTGTTTGTCTCTCTCTTTCTCTCTCTATCTCTCTCTGTCTGTGCGGTCTGAATCAGGGGGATCTCGTTTCTGAGCCTTCTGAAATTCGCCAGCAGACAGTCAGCTTTTTCTCTAAGCTGTTTGAGAGCGAGCAGGCCAGTTCCCAGAAGGTGGAGGAGAGGTTCTTCCCACTGCAGGCCAGAATCACACAGCAGTCTGCCACCCTGCTTGATGCTGAGCTCTCCTTGGGAGAGTTGCATGAGGCCCTTCAGGGTATGGAAAACGGCCGGGCACCAGGGATTGATGGTCTACCTGTGGAATTTCACAAGGCATTTTGGCCTATATTGGGTCAGGATGTGCATGAAGTGCTCCAGGTCAGTGTACAGGAAGGAAAACTTCCTCTGAGCTGCAGGAGAGCTGTCCTGTCCTTGCTGCCGAAAAAAGGAGACCTGACGGTGCTGAAGAACTGGCGCCCTGTGGCATTGCTGTGCACAGACTGCAAGTTGCTCTCTAAAGCGTTAGCCTCAAGACTTGGGAAGGTGATGGAGCAGGTGGTACATCTTGACCAGACGTACTGTGTGCCTGGTAGGTCTATTTTTGATAATATTTATTTTAGTTTAATTTAGTTTTTAATTTAATATTTATTTTAGCTTTTGACCGGGTTGAACATGCATATTTGTGGAAAGTTCTGGAGAACTTTAGGTTCAGCCCAGGTTTTATAGCTATGATCAAGGTTCTGTACAGTGACATTGAGAGTGTACTTAAGGTTAACGGTGGTTTATGTGCTCCTTTTAAAGTCCACAGAGGCATCAGACAGGGCTGTGCTCTCTCTGGCATGTTGTACTCATTATCAATTGAGCCTCTGCTGTGCCAGCTGAGACAGAAGCTCTCTGGCCTTGAGATACCAAACTGTAGCACACCTGTCTGTGTTTCAGCCTATGCGGACGACCTAGTGGTTTTAATCAGCTCACAGAGAGATGTGAACATTTTAGTGGATGTTTTGAAGGATTTTAGGACTTTATCAACTGCTAAAGTGAACTGGAGTAAAAGTGAAGCTGTTTTAGTGGGGGAATGGACTGGTGGGGAACCTACACTGCCTGGATTGTCATGGAGGACGGGTGGGTTGGAGTGTATCTTGGAGTGTATTTGGGGGACAGTGAGTGTACAAAGCAAAACTGGGAGGGCACCATTGAGAAAGTGAAGGGACGTCTGAGCAGATGGACTTGGCTAGTGCCTCAGCTGTCTTATCGGGGACGGGTTCTCATTGTCAATAACCTTGTTGCTTCCTTTTTATGGCACAAATTGGCTTGTGTAGATCCCCCACCAAATCTTCTTGCTGGCCTGCAGGCACTGCTAGTGGACTTTTTTTGGGACAGATTGCACTGGTTACCACAGGCCGTCCTCTATCTACCCAAAGAAGAAGGAGGACAAGGGCTGGTTCACTTAGCCAGCAGGACTGCTGCCTTTCGCCTCCAGTTCATTCAGAGACTCCTGAGTGGCCCTAAAGACCTGGTATGGAGAGAAGTGGCATGCAGGATTTTACATACTGTTGGGAGTATGGGACCGGACAGAGCTCTATTTTATATGAGCTCTAAGGCGCTGGACATCGCTGGCCTGCCTATGTTTTATCATGGACTTTTTAGAATTTGGAGTTTTTTTAGCATGTCTGGACTAAGCAGCACCTCTTTACACTGGCTTCTGGAGGAACTTGTTCTTTATGGGTCAAGCAAAACGTTCCCCGCACTGGTTAGGGTTCTGGTTCCCTCCAACATCTTTACCCTCTGTCAGCTGGTGGAAGTTGCAGGACCTGGTCTGGACTGTGCGGAGGACCTGGCGGTGCACTTGGGAGTAAGGTCCTTGCGTGTTGTGGCCAAACTCCTGCAGTGCTGGAGGTCAGTGCTGTCCTCTGAGGAACGTGCACTGATAAAGGACTATGGTGCAGGAGTGCTCAGCTCAGATGAGGATGACCCCTTCCCCAAGGTTACCATCGATCCTGACCTGCGGGACTGTCAGGGCCCCATTCTGGACCGTAAAGAGGAGCTGAGCATGGACCTGAGTTCAGTCTCTGGCAAGCTGCTTTACACAGCTTTTGTGAAGGTTTTTAACAGAAAGAGACTGGAGAACAGAGCTGATACGCCGTGGCGAGATGCTCTGGGTCTCGCTGACGAGGTGAAGCCACAATGGAGAGCACTGTATAAACAACCGTTAACCAAAAGAGTAGCAGATCTACAGTGGAGGATTTTACATGGCATTGTTTCTGTTAACTCTTTTATTTCTGTTTTAAATCCAGAGGTCACTCCAGAATGTCCTTTTTGTTTTAAGAGGGAAACGGTGTTTCACGCTTTTATGCACTGTTTTAGGCTACGTCCCCTTTTTGACATTTTAAAGACTGTGTTTATGTCTTTTAATGTGATTTTTACAGCTCATACTTTTATCCTTGGTTTTAAATACGTCCAGAGAGAGAGGTTCAAGTGCCAGTTGATTAATTTTATTCTTGGTCAGGCCAAACTGGCAGTGTACATAAGTCGGAAAAACCGTGTGGCACAGGCAGCTGACTCCGACGTAGTGAAACCCTTCTCTAGACTGGTCAAATCAAGGATTCTAATTGATTTTAACTATTATAAGTGTATGTCTGACTTGGAGACTTTTAAAGTGGTGTGGTGCTGTGGGGAGGCGGTGTGCTTGGTTTTAGACAACGAACTTTGCTTTGCACCTGATTTTAATAACTGAAAACTGAAGTTTGCTTTTATGAATTTATTTATTTATTTATTTAATTATTAAGCAAGCTGTTTGTTTTTATGTGCTAGTTTGAGGGCAGAAATGGCCTGATGTGACTTTTACACACCATAGCGAGATGTGGTTACAATAAAGTGTTGTTAAAAGTCAAAAAAAGTCTCTTTCTCTCTTTCTATCTCTGTCTCTCTCTCTCTGTCTCTCTCTCTCTCTCTCTCTCTCTCTCTCTCTCTCTCTGTCTCTCTCTCTCTCTCTTTATTACTCTTTTCTGTATTTGACTCTTGTATTTTCACTCTGAGCTCTGTTTATAGTGTTTGTGTATTTTTATGTATAAAACAGTAATTATTCATTTTTATATGATCATTTTTTATCTTTATTCTTAATAATTAAACAGTCTGTATTTGTTTCTGTGCCTTTAAGACTGATATATGTAAATGAGCTGTGTTCTGATTGGCTGTGCTGTATTGTGCCTCATTTATAAAACAGTTCAGTCTGTGTTTCTCTGGTTTGGAGGTGATTCAGATGGAGATGATGTACAGAATCAGTGGAAGATTAATAAAGAGCTGATTAAACTCTCATAATTATGATCAATTATAAAATAAAGTGTTGATGAACTCAGATCTGATTTATTTACACCTGAATGGACAAAACAAACTGAGCTTAAAGTGAAACTGAAACACCTTTCAGGGTGAATAAAGGATAACAGGTTAGCATAGAGCTAACGAGCTATTTCACAGATAATAGGCTAGCATAGAGTTAACAGGCTATTTCACAGCTAAGAGGTTAGCATAGAGCTAACAATCTACTACACAGCTAACAGGTTAGCATAGAGCTAACAAGCTATTTCACAGATAACAGGTTAGCATAGAGCTAACAAGCTTTCACACAATTAACAGGTTAGCATAGAACTAACAAGCTATTACAAAGTTAACGGGTTAGCATAGAGCTAACGAGCTATTACACAGGTAGTAGGTTAGCATAGAGCTAACAGGCTATTTCACAGGTAGCAGGTTAATGTAAAATTAGCAAGCTATTTCACAGCTAGCTGGGTAATGTATAGCTAGCAAGTTATTTCGCAGCTAGCTGGTTAATATATAGCTAGCAAGTCATTTCACAGCTAGCTGGTTAATATATAGCTAGCAAGTCATTTCGCAGCTAGCAGGTTAATATATAGCTAGCAAGTCATTTTGCAGCTAGCGGGTTAATATATAGCTAGCAAGTCATTTCACAACTAGCAGGTAAAAATTATAGCTAGCCAGGCATTTCACAACTAGTGGGTTAATATATAGCTAGCAAGTTGTTTCACAACTAGCAGGTTAATATATAGCTAGCAAGTTATTTCACAGCTAAGTTACTTCACAGCTAACGGGTTAATATATAGCTAGCAAGTCGTTTCTCAGCTAGCGGGTTAATATATGGCTAGCAAGTCATTTCACAACTAGCAGGTAAAAATATAGCTAGCCAGGCATTTCACAACTAGTGGGTTAATATATGGCTAGCAAGTCATTTCACAGCTAGCAGGTTAATATATGGCTAGCAAGTCATTTCACAACTAGCAGGTAAAAATATAGCTAGCCAGGCATTTCACGACTAGTGGGTTAATATATAGCTAGCAAGTTGTTTCACAACTAGCGGGATAATGTATAGCAAGCAAGTTGTTTCACAGCTAGCGGGTGTATATATATATATCTAGTTAGTCATTTCACAACTAGCGGGTTAATATATAGCTAGCAAGTAATTTCTCAGCGAGCAGGTTAATATATAGCTAGCAAGTTATTTCACAGCTAACTTACTTCACAGCTAGCGGGTTAATATGTAGCTAGCAAGTCATTTCTCAGCTAGCGGGTTAATATATAGCTAGCAAGTCATTTCTCAGCTAGCGGGTTAATATATAGCTAGCCAGTTGTTTCTCAGCTAGCGGGTGTTAATATATAGCTAACTGTATATATTTTTTAATGATATAAATTCATATATATATATATATATATATATACATATATTTATATTTTGTCAGTAAATGGAGATCACTTCCAGCATCACATGTAATGTAATCGATTACACAGACATCAAGGTATTTAGTGTATTTTTTGGTCTAGATTGCTTCATCCTAACGGGAGTTACAGCAGAATATTTGCGGCCTCTTTCGAGTGAATCTCCCTGTATTATGTTAAGGAACAAAAAGCTATTAACAGTAAAACGCAAATATTCAACATTTATTATAATTATTATTATTAAAATCCCAAGCCAAATCAGCTTCAGCTGGCTTTGAATAAGGGTAAATAAATGCAACATGCTTACCTGAAGGGTCCGAGGGATACAGGTGAAAGGGAATTTGTGATGCAGGTACCTGTAAAAGAGATAAGACATCACTCTGTTATGCCAGCTGAATTATGCTGTTTATATGTTGCATGTACACATGTATATACAATAAGAAATTACCATAGTATGTAGTATGACTGTATGTACTTAACATTGTAACATTTTATGTGTATTGTTTGCTCCTCATGTCACCCTAATCTAAAAAGTAGTATGACCCAGATTTAATGTGACAGGGGCTACCAGTTTAAGAAGAAAGGTGACGCCAAACTGACATTTCTTAATGCCATTTGCTATCTTTGATATCTTTTTATTTTCTTCACCTGCTTTGTAGACATTAACCTGCTTTTCTGATCCACAGCCAGCTGCTTAGAGGAGCCATAGCTGTTAAATGTTAACTATGTGGACAAAAGTATTCAGACACATACACATCACACCTACAGGAGCTTTTATGACTCCCATTCTAAATCCATAGGCATTAATATGGAGTTGGTTCCTCCTTTGCAGCTCTAACAGCTTCCACTCTTCTGGGAAGCTTTCTACAAGACTTTGGAGTATGTCTGTTGGCTCGCAATCGCTGTTCTAATTCATCCCAAAGGTGTTTGATGGGGTTGAGGTCAGGACTCTGTGCAGGCCAGTCAAGTTCTTCCACACCAAACTCACCCAGCAATACCTTTATGGAGCTGCTTTGTGCACTGGGGCTCAGTCATGCTGGAACAGAAAAGGTTCTTCCCCAAACTGTTCACACAATGTTGAAAGTCTACAACTGTCCAAAATGTCTTCATGCTGAAGCATTAGGATTTCCCTTCACTGGAATTAAGGGTTCTAGCCCAACCCCTGAAAAACAGTCCTACAGCATTACCCCTCCTCCACCAAACTTTATGCTTGACACAGTGCACTCAAAATTATTCAACCCTTATTTAATATTGTTAGATTTTAAATTGCTGCTGTAAGGCTACAAAATTGTGCTATAACACAATTAAGCCTTTGGGAATTCTATAATGACAATCAATTTGTTTCAGCTCTGATACATATATAAACCCTGCCCATTTATGTGTTCAGGCTTTACAGCAAAGTTAAAGTTTCAAGAGACCCAGCTGAAAGTATCATATGTACATTTAAAACTCAGGGTTCAGCAGAAACCCACCTGGGCATGGAATAAAGAACAGCTGAGAAAAACCCTTGCATTACTGCAAAAGACTTGCAGTATGACCCGATGAAGGCAGGAAGTATCAGAGAACACGATAATAAGAACATTACATAAGCAACAACCCCATGGCTGAACATCTTGTGGCACCCCACTCGACCAAAAAGCACATAAAAAGTCAACTTTAATATGCAAGAAGGAATTTTGACAGGTCTGTGGAGCCCTGGGAGATAAGAAAGGCAAGGCTGATGGAAAAAAAAAAAACAACACCCCCATGGAAGAGGGTCCTGTTGTCGGGGTGTTTTGCTGCAGGTGCAATAGACAATCCCAACTGTGAGTCTGGCATCATGGATTCTTTGCAAAACTAAGCCATTTTGGAGAAGAATGTGTTCTTCAGTCCATAAATTAAAACTTAGTGATCATTGGGCAGTCCAGCAAGACAATGACCGCAAACATACATTCAAGTCAACAAAAGCTTGATTCAGGGATTGGTCCTGGAATGTCCTTGAGTGGCCTTCTCAGTCCCTGGATTTAAATGCCATTGAAAATCTTTGGTGGGATTTAAAGTAAGCTGTGCCAACACAGAAACCAATGAACATTAATGAGCTGGAAGCATATGAGGAATGGGCAAATATTCCGGTAGAGAGATATCAGAAGGCTGTGAGCTCCTACCAGAAATGTTTATTGGCGGTTATGTAGTGTAAAGGATGTGCCACAAAATACTGACTTGGAGAGTTGAAGAATTTTGCACATGGACATTTGTGGAGAGAATGATTTTTCTTTTGAACAGTTAGCAGTAAACTCAACTTTATTTTCTCAAAATTGCTTGAATCTGTAATAATAATCCTTCTTTCACTGTTTACTAAAGCCTTGGTCCAGTGATATTCAGGAGAAGAATGTTCACAGAACTAAACATATCGGGTTCTGAATATCTTTATTTAACACAGGGGGCGATAGAGGCGACTTTCAGAAAACCCTATTCATTCTGGCCATAGAGAAATGGGGCTTCTTCCCTTTTTTTAGACTATACCTGCCTTCCTACCGGACAACCACTGGATAACATTTCTGACTCTTGATCCTTCTCAGAAACCTCTTATATCTAGGATTTATTCACAACTCATGGCTACAGATGTTTTCTCTCTTAATAGGATCATAAGTGCTTGGGAACATGAGCTGGGCTCTATTTTCACAGAGCAATGGTGGGACAAAGCCACATATAAAGTACGTTCAGGTGTTCCTTGTGCAAGAATTCAGCTGATACAGTTTAAGGTATTACACAGAGTTCATAGATCCAAGAAGAACAGAGCGTCACGCGGCTCGTCCAGAGATAAACAGTCATGACGGCCAGTGAACGCCAGTCGCTCCCGGAGGATCAGTTTCGTCTTCGCCAGCATCACAGGAGCGATTATGAGGTTCCAGTCGCTGACAGCTGGACTCATCAGCCTCAGTATGTCCGAGTTCACCGTAAAAAGGGCTCGTTATTCAGCCTCGGTCTCTTCTTTGGTTCGGGTCCTCTTTAAACTGGTGTCAGACGCTGCAGCCTCGGGCTCCTCCGGCCGCGCTCGGCCGGTTCGTCTGAAACCTCTTCAGACTCGGAGCGGTTTGATGAGTCTCTTCTAATGTTTTGGTACAGAAACATCGGACTAAATGTTTATCAGCCTCAGCAGCGCCAAATGATGACGAATGTCGAGTTGGACTGACGTAAAAGTCGCATGAATTCCGATCTGGCTGTTCAGACTGAGTCGCATTGCCACAGATCGGATACGGATCGGATTTTAGTACCACATATGAAAGCGTCTCAAATCGGAATTGAAAATGTCAGATTTAGTTTTAGAGCGTTACACCTGACTGAAAGAGAGACATTTAAAAGGACTAAAATGTTGATACTCTAGTTCTGTAGAATTGGCTCTGCAGCAGTCTGTGTCTCCTCTAGGGGCGGGTTGGTGCCGTTGTGGTCCTGGGAGAGGAGTAACAGTAGCTAAAAACCTGTAAGAAGAAGTGAACAAGTTAAGCAAAGCTGTAGCTCAATGTATACTTACCTGTAAAGATGAGAAAATGGTCATGTAAATACTGACTACACTGTTCTTGTAATGGACGTCTGTGCAGCCTTGCGGCTTCCGGGTAAGTAAATGTGACAGACTGAGTGTTAGTCAGTTGGCAAGAGGGACTGCAGGAGAGCCAATACCGTCACTGTAGCAGAAACTGTTTTAAATACTATCAGGATTTAAATACTTTCTACAAGTTAAATGTTTGAACTTAATAAATTTATTAATGTATTTGTGCTTATTTTCTATGACCTTCCAATCATGAACAGTCTCAAAATGTGGAATTATGAGAAATTTGTTAAACACAGTGTAACACAATACATGGGAGCCGTGACTGCATTGTATACTTTAGACAACAGTATGTGACACCAGGGGTGTAGTAGTGTGCCCAGGACCCCTTATAAAAAATCAAGAAAAAAAGAAAAATGTGTTCATTATGCTGTATTTCTTTATGTGGCTGGTTGGTATACGTTTATGCGTAAAACGGCTAACAATCAATAAGGCAAGTCTAGTTGATATATCTAATATTTCTCATTTTGGGGCTGTTGTAAGCTTGTCTTAAAATTATTCCACTTATTTGTAGGTTTTTTACTCACTAAGTAATTTTGTTGAGTTTAATTTTCTCACTATATGGGCAGATCATTTTGCTGGTCTTAAGTTTCCTAAAGCAAGAAAAAATATCTGCCAATACAGTGAGAACAGTTGACTTACTAAAATCACTTACACCGAGTAAAATGAGAAATGAGTGAAATAATCTTAGAATAAGGTAACAACATTTTCAAAATGAGAAATATTAGACATTAACTAGTTATTTCACTTGTTAGTTCACATTTTTCAATATTGAATCATCAGTCTTGCTGTAGTTCAAAAAGGATTAGACTTAAACTCTGTTCAAGACAATAAATTTAATTAGAGGGAAATTCAAAAGAGAAAAACAAAACAAAAATATAAGTACATTTACTGTCATTTTTGCTGATACTGCTCAACAAATGGTTGGTTGGAAGTTGGGACACCTCTTAGCTGCCTGCTTTGATGAGCTCATCGTGTCTCATGTGTTCAGCTGCCTCAGTAAATTTAAAGGAGCTGCTCTCTCTCCCTCAGTGACTTCTGGAACTTACAGAGTGTATTTTACAAGTGAGCTGCTGGACTGAGGCTTTATCAGCTCGTGCTTGTTGTGAATGACTGATTATTAGCTAATCGCTAGTTAGCAGGCTAGCTTACTTTACTGCAACATGTTTACTGCTTGGCATTTTAGGCTCACCTGTTTTCTAAAAGAAATTCATCAGCAGTTGTCTGTCCTCTTTTAGCTCTCTCTCTCTTGCTCTCTGCGCTTCTGAAATCCTGATTTTGGTTTTGGTTTCATGTCTTTATCTCTTCTTCTGTCAAATTAAAATGAATGGTACTTTATAATCCTTTGTGAAACCAGTGAACACAATATGCAGGTGTAAACAATGAAAAAATGTAACCATGCTGATTAATCAGTACAGTTAACTAATCAAAATGATGATCACCAGTAATACCAATAATGAAAATAAAATAGGAAGTAATGATGATAATACTGATAATAGTGTACACAGCAATCACTATACTGAAATAGGTGTAATGTACACACTGATTTAAAAAAAATGGTGCTATTAATTATTCATGTCAACGTTTAAAGACATAATGTGCAGTGCTTTTACTGTTCTTTTTCAAAGAATACAGCACTCATTGTTGACCAGGTTATCACATTCACTGAATGCACATCTGAAAGTAGAAATGTCTATTTCAATATATAAATCTGCCTCTGCAGGCCCAAATCACACTTTACAGGCTTTAAATTCTAGCTGGTGTTTCAGAACGGCTACTAGAAGTCTTGTTCTCAGTGTTGCTCTTTAAAACGTGTATATTATGTATTTTCATTTGTTTTATTTGGTTATTTTAAATCAAAATATTCCAGTTTTTGAGTTGTGAAAAAGTTTCTACATTTATATGTGCATTTTTGTGATGGATGTAGTAAAGATGCCGAGACACAGATACGCTGTAATGTTATGTCAGAGAACAGAGTCGTCTCCAAAGACACCAGCACACACACAGAGGAGAGAAGCTACATTACTGTGCTCGGTGAGGGGGGAGTTTTAATAAACAGATTAATCTCCAATGACACCAGTGTGGTCACACAGGACCTGTCTGAGCTGCTGACCTCACACTGCCTCCTGGTTTCACTCTTTGTAAATGTGCTGGTATATTTTGAGAAGATCTCTGCCTCTAAATCTCCTCCCACGCTCTCTTGTGTGAATGTGCTGGTGTCGTTGGAGGAGACTCTGGTGAGTAAAACTCTTCCCTCACTCTGATCGTGGGTGAGTTTTCTCTCCACTGTGTCTCTGTGTTCGTCTGTGAGTTGGGTGCAAAGTAACAGAGCACATTTCCCAAGCAGGGAAGTTTCTTTTGGGTTTCATATTCTTGTATTTAACCTATTTTAAGGGGGTGGAGGGAGGGGCAGAGAAAGGGAAACCGAAAGTAACTTCACTCTGAAACCGTTATAAACGGAGAGAAGATCCACTTTGGATTCACTTGGTAAGTTCATCACTGACAGAAATGCGGATTATCTGCTGTAGTTTAAAGCAGGAACACGTTTTTCTCTGTTTCACAGACACTAAACTGTTCTTTCAGCTGAACACAGTGAAGATTAAATTTACTCTACAGTAGATACTCACTGATCGATCACTGAAACACGAGACAGACATCCGGTCAGAGGGTGTGTGTTTGAGTGAAGGTCTAAATGTATAAACGCTGTAAACTGAGCGGTGAATACAGATATAGTCGTATTTAACGCTGATAGATGTGTTTTGTCTGAATTCAGAGTGCATTACTGTTTATGAGGAACATTGAGCTGATAAAGCACGAACACTGTGAAAGGCGTGTTAATGTTCAGTAGCGCTGTAGACCTGCAGACCCGCAGTGCTTCAGAGGTGTGTGTTTATTAGCTCTGTCAGACACTTTATAAAGTCATACCTCAGTTTTTATCAGGTATCTTTGTCAGTGTTGTAACAGATGATGATTTAGATCCATTTCTGGGTGTTTTTGCTCCAGTATGGCCTACCAGCCATTTCTTATGTGCTCTGACAAGAGATTAACAGTGAACTGTGTCAATGACTGACAGAAGAAACCATAATCACTGGTAAAACAGCCTAAAACGTCAAAAATGAAGACATGATCTAGACTTGAATTACATCTTTCACGTGAATATCGACCAGTGAAATCATCAAAGTGCGCTTCTCTAAGATTCAGCCATTTCTTCTCACTGTGCTTCAGTGAGGTTTAAACAGCTTAATGACTGCAAAGTGCTTCTCTGACGGCGTGAATTTGTACACATCAGAATACCTGAGCTAAGAGTCTGTCCTCCTCCTTGTGCGGCTTTTTGTTGAAATTTTTTACAGCCCTCATCAGTTAAGGAAATATTAGATGAATCACCTGCACCTGCAACTTAACCTGCTCTCAAACCGAGCAAATTCAGTCAGGACAGCTCTGCCAGTTCTGTGCAGTTGTCAGCTGATTTAATGCAAGTGCTTCTCTTGCTTCTTACTCTCTTTCTGTTTCCTTCACTCTCTCTCACTCTCCCATCGTCTCCTTCACTCTCTCTCACTCTCCCCCCATCTTGTTCACTCTCTCTCTTTCTCTCTCTCCCCCACTTCTTCCCTCTCTCTTACTTTGCTGCTGCATTCCTTCACTCTCTCTCTCACTCTCCTGTCATCTCCTTCACTCTCTCTTGCTCTCCCACTACCCCAGCTGTGTTCATGTGCCAGTCAAGTTCAAAGCACATTGTTTTTTTTCAGAACAGATTAATAAAAATTTCTTTTCTAAATGGTTGAAATGTACTTGGAAGGGTGTCCAAACAGCTGGGCCAAAGTACACAAAAGTATAAACTGTGTGGGAAACGCTGCTTATGCTGCAGTGAAATGTGATGTGAAATGTAACTCCTATCAACAACTCTGACTATGGAAATTTACAGTTAGGCTGTTTCATTCAAAACAACATGCTGGGCATCTGAATACTGAGCAAAAATGTTGACTAAACTCTGCCAAACTGTGCACTGAAAGTAAAATGAGTGGACAGTGTACATGTGTAGGACCATACAGCCTATTTAAAAAAAGTTAAAAATCCCTGTATTAGCATTTAAACATCGCAATACCATTCAGTCAAGCAGAGCAAAGTCGGCATACTGTTAGCCTTTGTATGTCCACCTGTGTAGGGGAGTGTTTGCGATTGTGTGAATGTGGTTGTAACATCCTGTCTTGCACTGCTCTTGTCTTTCTTTGTTTTCTTTGTCTTTCTTTGTTTCTGTCTGTGTCTGCCTTTGTTTCCCTTCCTTCATGTGACTTGCCATGTGCTTTTGTTGTTGTTTTGGTGTCTGTCTCCTCCTCTGTCTTGTCATCTGTCTCACCTGTGTGTAGTCTGTATTTCTGACATTCTGTCAGCCTGACATTTCTGCACTTTTCACTTCAGCCACTCAGTTCTTGGACATCAAACCTGATGTAAATAGAAACTCACTCTTGCATCCAGTCTCATCCTCCCTGTTGTTACAGTTTTTTGTGTGCGAAAAAAATTAAATAGGATCTCATAAGCAGTACAACACAGTTCAAAGACATACAACAACAAACTACATATGCCTTTCTGAAGGAAACTGCACCTCTCCTCTTTGTAATTACATATTCTCACCTACTGCACTCCGTTTGTGGCAAAATGATTTTGAAAATTACATTTATTTACTCATTTAGTTCAACCAAATTCAGAACAATTGACATATAATGGATCTGTTTTAAACAGGGGTAACAGTGACACACTGCTTCACATTCTTAAGACACTGAAAGGAGGACACTGTGTGTAGGAGAGTCACACTGATTGACAGACATACTGTTTCTGGTAATTTACCACCTGAAGCCAACTAGCCAACTGCACAGCTACCAGTTAGTTCAAAATAAATAGACTCTTACACAATATACAACATAACTCTTCACACAATATAAAAGTTTTGGTTACTTTTTTAATAAATAGCAAAGATCGCTGATATATGTGTGACACAGTGAGCTTGTTCATGTTAGCCTGCTGGTAAAAACAGTAAATAGAGGCCTTGTTTGGGAATGTGACGTTAGCTAGTGTTAACACAGGCTTTTAGCCCAATTAATTTTGCTCCCCACAATTAATGTAGCATGTAAGCAGATAAGATGATGGTACATCAATATATCCACATCTGATGCTCACTTTGTAGAAGATAATCCTACATGGCATCAACTGAAATCTGTATGACAGGCCTCCCCGCTGCCCTGGAAATAGTAAGCAGTCCAGGTGTAAAAGATCAGAGAGTGTGAGGGCTTGTAAGGTTGAAGAATGTCAGACAGACAGGAAAGAGCAAGATTATTGAGAGCTTTAAATGAGAGGAGCTCGATTTTACACTGAATGTGTTTCTCTGTGGGAAGCCAATGGATGTTTTGGAGAATGTGGTCATGCGACTCAGTGTGTTTCATCCTGTTGAACTTTAGCTTGTCATAAAGAAAACACTGCAGTTTCTGTGTGTCTCAGTGAGACTGTAGGTCAAATGACATGCAGAGTGTTTTCTTCCTCGTAGCATCACTGAGATTTAGACTGAACCTGTTTTAGTGACGCTGTTCAGTGAACTTCACCCACTGTGACTTCATCATCTCTCTTAACAGAACAGACAACATTACATTCACTCCAGAGGAGAAACGATCTGTTTAACATCACACAGTGTCCAGAAATATAAAGGTAGGAAATGAACGCCTGTTTATGAATGTATGAGTGTAATGTTCACTGTATGGACTCAGTTCTTCATTATGTCGTTTGATTAAAGTTTTGGTTTTGATGGTTAAACTGAGTTGAACATCATCAGCTTTATCAGTAAACCCTGCAGCATAAAAGGACAATCTGTGTAGTTCATTTTTATTATTATTTATTAAATGTATTAAAATTATGAAGTATCAAATTTCTATTCAAAGTCTGAATGGCTAAATAAACACATTCCACTCGTTTATATTTTAAATGGCTCACTGATGGAAAAGACAAGCAAAACTAAGAAAAACTAAACATTATTCGATTAGCCACATGCTCAATTTCAGCTTTCACTCTAACAAAAGTCACTCGACTTTGCGCTCTCAGATATCCTATAGCTGGAACCAAGCCTGTGCTGTGGTATGGCATGTTTGGCCAGGTAAATAACTAAATACAGCTAAATGACCCTAACACCACAGAACAGGTTCGATTTTGGCTTTCTATCATTCCAACACCAGTCACTCGACTTTTTCTCTCTCAAACGTTAGTATTTTGTTTTTATCTGAATTTGTTTTAACAGAGCACCAGTTTTCAGAATCAAGCCTGTACTGTGATTGTTGGCACTGTTTGTATCTGTATCCTTCTTGCTAATTTAATGTGAAAGTAGCCAATCAGGCTACAGATCGAAACATCACAGAACAGGCTTAACTTCAGCTTTTTTGTACTTCAATGTTTGCTCGACTTCACTACCTCGGATTTGATCATCATCTAAAGTTGTGTTGGTGCTTTATTAGCCAGTATCCATGTTCTGTGGTGAGCAGAGCTGTTAGTATGCTAGTACAGCTACTACTAACCAGCTCCTCTCTTCTAGTTAGTAGCACTGTTTAACCTTTAGCAATTGCTAGATTGATAGTTTGACATTTATTGAATGATGCCTTGAAAATTGTGCACTGTGTTCATTTTTTTATTTTGAAATGACGCAAGATGAGACAGCAAAAAAGCGTCATGCATATTTAATGCATATAAGCTACCTCACAAACATTGTTACATTAAATGACTAAGAATACACTACATGATGTCTGTGACTTCTGGTGATAGTTTTGATGTCTTGTTTGACATGAAGAATTTTTTAAAAACTCATACATGGTGGAAGAGTACAAATGAGCATTCTAAAAAAACAGTCCCCAAAGAAAACTTTTTTTTTTGATTTATCACTATTTCACAATCATCAACATTACATAGAAGAACTCACAAGACTTGTGTAGGTTCACTGGTGGTTTTGGATAGTAAATAAAATGGCTGTATTTGTGTTATAGATGGTTATAGATGGTCTCATGGTTCAACCATGATGACCAGTGATATCAACACCACTGTAAAAAATCAGCATCAGGAAGTTTCTCCATAATGAATCATTTTATATCAAACCACTCTGAATGACATTTTTCGCATCTCAATGTTTTAATTATGCAGGAACTTTGAAAAATTGTTCGGTGGTATCTAAATTATTCTTTTTAAAAAGAGGCTTAACAGCTTCAGTTTTCAGTAAAACTGGGAACATACCTGATATTAGTGAGTCATTCACTTTATAGAAGATTCTTTTCTGAGCAGTTAAAACATCTTTGAGAATATCTTTGATGTAAAAAGAAAGCAGGAAGACTGTTTTAAGCTTTCCTAAAGAATTTTGCCACTGATAGTGCTAAATTCAGAAATTATAGCTAAAGTCTTGTTGTGCAGAGTTGTGTGTGGGGCAGCATTATTTTCTGGCAGCGATGATATTTATGATTTTGTCTCATGAAACATTCTGCAAATCCGTTGCATTTGTTGACAGAGAGTTGTTCAGGTGCTTTGTTAATCTTTATTAATCTGTCCACAGTGGTGTATGTGAGTTTATAAATGTTTACAAATTCTTCAAAAATAATGTGCAAATGATTACATACATTCAACAAATGTTTATAAATGAATTTGCAAGTGGAACATACTCATTCTTTATATATAGATACCTGCCTCTTAATACATGCTTACAAATGACCTGGAAATAGCTTTCAAAGAGCTAGTTATGTTTAAAAGATATTTATTAAGACCAAAACTATATAAACTTGTAGTTTATTTATTCTTAATAACCAATCCTTAGTCACTGTTTCCTGTATGTTTAATAACTGCATATTGAATTTTTAAGGTGTTTATGATGTGTTATGTATATGTATAAAAATGGTGTTATGTACTGTTTTGTCTGGGCCAGAAGTACTTTCCATTTTTGTGTAATGATATTTCTCCTATGGAATTTTAGTATATATTATTTCTCCTGAGCCATCCTGACCCCCAGCTTATTCTGCAGGCATTTTTGTGCTGCTTAACTGGTCCAATGTGTTATCCACTACATTATATCAACCAGAATTTCTGCTTTATAAAGTTAATTTATTCACACCATGTCAGAGTTATAATAAGAATTACAAAACAAGTCATTAAAGAACACAGAATAATCATGTAACTTCTTTACCAGTAATGGATGATGATTGACCTTTAAAAGTACCTGTTATCAGAATAAGAGTCCCGTATAATTATACTATTTTAACAATCTAATTGTATGTACTTGAACACTTTCAGCATTCTACTTATCATTATTACTGGTAGTAGTAGTGTGATAGTTAATTGTGTACTGACAAAATTTGAGTGGTAACTGCAGCTGGTGGGCTAAAGTATGTATTTTCCACCCAGTACATAAAGTTTGGTATATAAATAAATCCAGTATCACAGACACTTGTGAGGCAAATGCAGTTTAGTTGATTGTGGTCCATCAAAACTCTGCTTGCCTAGTCTTCTTGAGATTGGACTTCAGATACACTCTAATGTGACTAAACATGCTCCAACTGGTTTTCTCTTTCAGAGGAAAAGGAAAATGCAGCTAGTTTATCATTCAGTCTAAACTCCGGTAGAGAAGCTGTGTGTGTATTCAGGAGTGTGATATAATAATCTGGTCTACTGTGAGAAACTACAGATCGTATTATCATATATGTTGTAGGACTGGAGATCCTGATAAAGACGGAGCTGAACCTTTCTACCTGAAGACTCTGAAAGACTCTGAAAGACTGACCTCAGAATCAGGTAACTCTGCTCTCAGCTTTAAAGACTCTGAACTCTGACCTCAGAATCAGGTAACTCTGCTCTCAGCTTTAAAGACTCTGAACACTGACCTCAGAATCAGGTAACTCTGCTCTCAGCTTACTGATGGATATTAATTCTGAATTTACTGCTTGTGCATTAAACTTTCAGTGTGAAACAGACTATCAAACTGAACTGAAGTTAGAAAGGTTAAGTTTTCAGTTTAGTGATCAGTTGATAAAATGTGAATGTGAGTAATATGAAGTCTGATGTTTTCCAGTTCTGATTATTATGTTCTGTTGGAGTTTGTTTTATTTATGTAATGTCTCACAGTATGTCTGTTTGTGCTGTGTATATTTTTTTCTTTAGCCTTACTGCAATCTGCATTTATTCAAAATTGCTTTCAATTTGTGCTCCAATTTCCCTTCAGGAATCATTTAGATATATTTATCTATTTATGACTGTCTCTGTACAATACAGCTAAAGCCTGACAGCACTGACTGATATCGCAGGCAGGAAAAGATCTTCTTCAAATTCTGATAATCATTGTTTAGTAAAATTGTTTATAGGAGGAGGAAAAAAATTAACTTAACTTTGAATGAAAGTTACCAGATATCATTTCCCAGTAATTATGTAGCATTTCTATTCATCCATTCTTTTTTCAGATTTTAACACATTCTACTATTCAGCTGGTATTTTCAAATTCTGTACAATGTTTGAAAACAACAAAAACAGAGATACAAGGTTTTGTTCTGAAAGGGATGGTATACAGGGGCAATTTAAAGTATGGGCTGAAGCTCAGGGGCCCAGAGTAATTTAGGGCCTATGATTGGCTGTTTTTTTGTGTGTATGAGTTATTTATTTCCCTTCCACTAGCTGGGCTTGCCCATTTTGAGCACTGGTCTTGGGGAAATTTGATTTGTTTCCTGTGAATACTGTCACTTTATTATGCCCAATCAAATCATTACACTCTCTGCCAAGCTCCGCCTTCTTTTCTAACCCCTTCATTCATTGCACAGCAACCTTTCCTATCTACCCTTTTCCCAAGCCTTCAGTTCATTTAGCACACCAGTGTTTAAATTTAAAGCTCTAGTCAGGTACAAAGATGGAACTGGGTATGTTTAAATGTGAGATTTCGTTCTGAAATATATCACAATTTCTACTTGTCTAAAGCTGGGATAAAAAACATTATCATCACCAGTTTTATGTGAATTTGGTACTTAATACTCTATTACTACAAAGGCTAACATGAGCTTTGTGAAAATGTCAAAGCAAACATCTAATGTTCCTTCAGTGCATTAAGGTAAGACATGAATGGATTTTAAATATTTTTCCATTCCTGCTGTGACAGTACGCTTTAGCCTACAGTGATTAAGTTTAGGGTTTAAAGTTTACTGTTATTTGTTTTTTCATCTTTGCACATCTCAACTGTCTGATTTTATCTCTGTAATGTCGTTTTCAGTGGGCAAACATGGCTGTGATGAGTGGACACATGCTGTATAGTGAAGGGTGCTGCAGTGTTGGTTGTGTTTATATCAATCCAGTAATCTGGTTGATTGCTATTGTTTTGTATTACCATAGAGCAGAAGTGTTGGATTAGGTAGGTTGATGTTGTGACATTGCAGGACATTAGCGCATTTGGAAATTGTATGCACCGAATTTGGCCCACCCACTTATTCACTGGCCTACCAAAAAATGTATGTCTGCCACTTGGTCAAACAATAGGTTACAGCTTGTCACAGACTGCAGTTGTTTTGGTGATAATGGTTTTACTGAGTAAACTCACCACCACACAGCGCTGGAGAAGCATCACATGACAGATTGGACACAGCACAGCTATAGCACATACAGCTTCATCTCAAATTCAGGATTTGTTTAGATTTTTATATTCAAACTTACTGGACTTGTATGGTTTTAACAGAATAAAAGTTTTTCAAATATCAATTTTGATAAATTTGGTTTATTACGTTTGGTATCAGCTAACAAACTCTTCTGAAACTCCAGAACTTAGCCAAAAGTTATGAGTGAGGTGGACACTGGCATCCTATTCACCAGCTCCTTATTCAAAGTTTTCATTCCACCTTAAATGGAGCCAAACATAACATTTGAAAAAGAAATGGACAATAAGAAGCTAGCTTCATGTTTTGGATGCTGTGTGCAAATGAACCGATAGGGCCCACAAGCACCTGTAGCCCCAGGGCTCACAAGCAGGTTAAAGCACCTCTCATGATGTGTAAGAGATATTCTGACACAGTGGAAAAGGAGTCTGTGTGTAATTATCTAAATTACCTTTTATATTTTAAATTACACTGTGTAGAATAGCAGTGCTTTGGTATCAGACAACACAAGTGGGTCTGTACAGCCATCACTGTAATCCTGACTGTCTTTTCAAACTACTGACCAGAAAACATCATTGAGCTCATTGAAGCCCCACTCAGAGTTCACTGCAGCTGGTTTTCAGTAGTGCTAAAGCAGATTTGTAGGGCTTGCAGTTAATAACATGATCACTAAAACACACCAAGTGTATCCCTACATGTATCATTTTTGGAATAAGTAATCCCATAATTCTGTTCAGTGGATCATGTACTATTTTATCACTATCTAAACAAAACAAACAATCAAAACAAAATCTCCAAAAAAGTAAAAAAGGTTTCTGTGCAACTAAACTACTGACCACATAGCATCAGTGACCTAGCTAATGACCGCAAAGCAATAAGGATCCAACTACTGATCACACAGGAACACTGACCTTACTAACTCCACAGCACCACTGATCCAACTACTGACTACACAATAACATTGATCTAACTACTGACCACACAGTAACACTGATCTAACTACTGACCACACAGTAACACTGACCTTACTGACTCCACAGCACTACTGATCCAACTACTGACCACACAGCACCACTGATTGAACTACTGACCACACAACATCATTAATTGAGCTAGTGACCACACAGCACCTCTGATCTAACTACTGTTCACAGAGTACTATAAATCAAACTGCTGACCATGCAGCACTACAGAACAAACTACTGACCACACAGCATCATTGATTCTACTGCTGACCACACAGTATCACTGACCAAACTACTGACCAAACAGCACTGCATATCAAAGTACTGACCACACAGCACTGCAGATCAAAGTAGTGACCACACAGCACTGCAGATCAAACTACTGACCACACTGCACTGCAGATCAAACTACTGACCACACTGCACTGCAGATCACACTACTGACCACACAGCACTGCAGGTCACACTACTGACTACACTGCCCTGCAGATCAAACTACTGACCACACGGCACTGCTGATCAAACTACTGACCACACAGCACTGCTAATCAAACTACTGACACAATTCTCTATTCTTAATACTATCAATGTAGTCATGCAGTATTTCTCTTCATGTATGAACAAAACATTAGAAACTACACAGGAAAAACAATACATCCTCTACAACTCGTACAGAGTGCAGCAGGGCAGATCTTTACAAAACAAAAGGAGAGCTTATGTGAACCAAGTTTTGGAAGTCCCCCGCTTTCTAAAGTTCTTTTGAGGCTATATTACAAGTTCTTAAAGCTCTAAATGGCCTTAATACCTGTGTATTGTCTGACTACATTCCAACATGTGATCATAGATTTGCGTTCTGCACATACCTTGTGTAAAATACAGAAAATGTGGAGAGATTCTTTCTGTTATTCTGCTCCTAAACTTTAGACCTCAGTTCCACCTTTTATTAGACAGTCAAGCTCAGCACACTCTTTTAAAGGGAACCTGATTTGCTTTTCTGGTTTTTGTCTTTTCTTTAGAGGCCTTGTTGGAATTCCAGCCCTTTTCTCTGTTATAAGGTGGCATCATCTCTTAACACAATCATAATGGCAAGCTTGGCACGCCCTCACACTACTTACAGAAAGCTAAAAAAGTAAAATCTTCCCACTCTGAAACGTCCTGCTCCAGTTTGTCTTGAGAAGGTAGATTGGTTCCAGTTCCAGTGCACTGTAGAAAGGCCGATGGTGAGAGTTCTGGGTAAATTCTACAGGTTTTTTGTGTTTTGTTGTCCTATTTCTTAGTGTTTTTGCACACACCACATCTGATCACACCTCCATTCTTCTCCTGCCCACATACAAAGACTTAAGCAGGTGAAACCAGTTCTCAGATCAGTCTAATCAATGGAGTGAGGAGGCCATCTTCACACTTCAGGACTGCTTTGAATTCACAGACTAAAAGATGTTTCATGAAGCAGCTGGCACAGACATCAATTAATACACTCCATTACAATCTACATCAAAAAATGCACTGATGACATTGTTTCAGAGCTCGAGCCACTGCCTACAACTCTGGTGAATTGGCTAGCTACAAGAAGGCCAGATATGACCTTCAGGCTGGCCAAAAGAACTACAGGGACAATCTAACTACTTCAGCTCTGATGTCAGACAAATGTGGAGTGGACTGCGCACTATCACTGACTACAAAGGAAGTATGATCTGTGACAGGGGGTCGTCCTCCTCACTTGCAGATTAGCTAAATGCACATTATGCTCGTTTTAAAAAACTCCCAATAGATCAGAAACCTTTCTATAACCTCTCCGTAACACTGTCAGTTAATCCCTCATGCTTTAAGGAAAACATAATTGTTCCAGTCCCCAAGAAACCGGCTATCACCTGCCTGAATGAATCAACAGTCATGAAGTGCTTCGAGCGGCTGGTCAAAGCTACATCTGCTCAACACTTCGAGCCACCATGGACCCTCACCAATTTGCATACCGCTCCAACAGATCCACAGACGACACCACTGCATTAACAATACACACTGCTCTCACACACCTGGACAGAAAGAACGCATATATAAGAATGCTGTTGATAGATTACAGCTCAGCATTCAACACAGTCATCCCTGACAAACTCATCCCTAAGCTCATAGATTTGCGTCTAAACTCTCATCTCTGCAACTGGATACTGGACTTCCTGACGAGCAGACCCAGGTGGTGAAAGTAGAAAACAGCTTTTCTTCCACACTGACTCTGAGCACAGGAGCACAGGGATGTGTGCTCAGCCCCCTCCCGTACTCCCTGTATACACATGACTTGTGTAGCCAAACACACGTCTAACATCATCTTCAGGTTTGCTGATGACACCTTCATCCTAGGCCTCATCACCGTTGGAGATGAAACAGCCTACAGAGACGAGGTCAGCGCTCTGTCAGAGTGGAGCCATGACAGCAATCTCTGTCTCAACATAAGAAAACAAAGGAGATGATCGTGGACTACAGGAAGCGGCAGAGGGGTGGTCACTCTCCCCTATTCATCAGTGGAGCTGAAGTGGAGAGAGTCAGCAGTGTGAAGTTTCTCGGTGTACACCTCACTGATGACCTCAGCTGGTCCCTCCACACCAACGCTATTGTGAGATCTGCCCGTCAGCATTTCTTCTTCATGCGTAGGCTCAGGAAGTTTGGTCTGCTTCCTCAGATCCTCACCAGCTTCTACAGATGCACCATAGAGAGCACCCTCACGGGCTGCATCACTGTCTGGTACAGCAGCTGCACCGCCTGCGACCGTAAGGCCCTTAAGGGAGTGGTGAGGACGGCAGAATCCATCATAGGCAACAAATTACCAGCCTTACAGGACATCTGTCAGTCCCGCTGACTCAGGTAAATCAAAAAGATCCAGTCAGACAGCATCACACAGCCCACAGCCTGTTCGCCATCCTGCCATCCGGCAGGAGATCCCGCAGCATCCAGGCTAGAACAACTCAGTTAATGAACAGTTTCTATCCGCAGGCTGTCAGGCTTCTGAACAAGCTGTGAAGCTCTGGGTCCTCCACCAACACTGCTTCAGACAATAACACTACGCTACTTTAAAATGTATATAAATTGTTCTCGGATTATCCCTTGTTTTATATTTGTGTATAGCAGAGAGTTTTTCTTACATAGGTCCCTCCTGTCTCTGTATATTTTGTGTATATTTATTATATTTCATTTTTAGTAATTTCTTTTTGTATTTTTACTTTGTTCTGTCTGCACTGTTTTTAGTATGTATATAATGCTGCCTTGCTGTAGAGTGATTAGCTGAGCCTCAACACAAGCATTTCAATGCATTAATGTCCTGACATGCTGTGCAAATGACGAATGTGAAACTTGAACTTGAACTCTACCAACTTTTTCTACCTGACTTTGAGGATCAGCTTAAACTGATACAGCAAAACCGACACCATTGTAAGAACAGCCACAGTGGTGTGAGTGTGGAACTTGTCACAGGATGCTGCTCTGGCAGTTGACCAGTCAGAACTGAGTGGGCAAGCTGACCAATCAGAGCACAGTAGGCTCATAGGGAGGCAGACTTAAACACACAGGAGCTTAAGCAGAGCATAAAATTGCTTGCCCTTTCACAAAACACAAAACAACACTCTGTGGTTGGTTTTGCTGCATGTCAATGAAATGACCCTTTCCTATCAAAGAACATGTTCAGATATAAAATGTACCAGACTCTCCAAAGACGGCTAAAAGTCTAGCTTTTGAGATAAGGACTTTATTACCCCTTAAACCTCAGTGATGCAGCAATACTGTCCATTCCTTCAGATCATTCCTTCGGAGCTCTTCCAGATATATGTAGAAAGTTTAAAAGAGTTTCTGAGTTTAAAAGCTTGAACTGGATTGCTGTTGATGACTTGCCTGTAATGAAGACACATACTGTGTGTGTGTGTGTGTGTGTGTGTGTATGAGTGAGTGATGGTAGGAATGCATGTTTTATGTTATTTTATGTTATTTTATTTCATTTTATTTTATTTTATTCACTACATGTAAATGTTTGTCTGATGGTGTGCACTGTGAGCTCCTGTAACCAAAACCAAATTCCTTGTATGTGTAAGCAAACCTGGCCAATAAAGCTTGATTCTGATTCTGATTCTGATGAACCTCTCTGAGAGAATGTTGAGAGTGTGTGTCAAGGCAGAGTATCTACACACTCCCTAAGATGTGTTCGGCTTATCAGATAATTGTGTAAACAGGTGGTTTTTGAGAGTTTGAGGAACATAAGTGAGTATCTACATGTACAGTTTGCCTTTTAAAACAACTGTGAAGGTCCACTTTATAAAAGTGAAAGTATGAAAAACGTGCTAAAGTCTGTGTAACCATGTCTTCCAGGAATGAAGTTTCTCTGTGTGGCAATACTGATTTTCTCTGGCTTTATGAAGACCACATCAGGTAAGTGTGTGTGTGTGTGAGAGAGAGAGAGTGAGTGAGAGACCCGGAGGAGACAGACAAAGAGAATCAGACTAAGAGAAGTGATAAAGTTATCTTTATGTACAATACTCATAAAAATATTACTGACATGCTGGGTTCACTGTGCAAACTCTTCTCCATATGCATTGTAAGGAGGGGCTGGTTGATGGAGACGCAATCACTGTATGACTTCTAATAAACACAATATAATTACAAAACTGTATGATAATGAAAAAAATATTAATTATTTATAATTTATCATTTTTAATTATTATTTATTACATATTCATCCATGATTCCTGCCT
The DNA here is from genome assembly GCF_904425465.1 of Colossoma macropomum. NCBI lineage: Eukaryota > Metazoa > Chordata > Actinopteri > Characiformes > Serrasalmidae > Colossoma > Colossoma macropomum. The sequence goes on along the minus strand of NW_023495921.1, from coordinate 74,380 downwards.
TTTATGCATATCTAAGTACATAAGAGAAAATATGAGGAATCAAAACAATAAAAGCTCATGTATAATTGAAAACATTTTTGTTACTTTAATAAAGGTGTAAAGTATAATATAGAATTGATATCTTTTGTATGGTTAAAGCCCACCCCCTACAGCGTATATTATTTGAGAAAAATCTTGAAAGTGATCTATAATGCAATTTGGAGCACAACTCTTTATATTTTTACCTAAGCTGTATTTCAGTAATCCATCTGTAACAGTGAATACATCACAAGTAGTTACACGGTTGTTGTGTTAATGTTTATCTACACAGAGACACATATAAAGTAGGACTAAAACTTCATCCTTTGTTATTAAAAAGTAATCATGTTGATTTTGATGTATGAAGTAGCAACTTTGTTTTTTATATAGTGATTGGACATTGCACAGGTAGTTACTAAAAAAGTAATCCATTACAAATTGCTAAGTATTTCTGTCAAACTGTAATGCTATTACTTTACTGATTACTTCCTGGAAAAAGTAACCCCACTAATACCGGGGCCTAACTGAGCTTGTCTTTTTTGTGTCTTGTCTTTATGTCTCGTTTCAAGTCAGGTCCATTAGTATTTGGACAGTGACGCATGTTTTATAATTTTACCACAGTGGATTTGAAATTAAGCAGTCAACGTGTGATTGAAGTGTAGACTTTCAGCTTTGATGTGAGAGGTTTAACAAATATACTGCATTAACTGTTTAGGAATTACAGACATTGTTTACATAGTCCCTCCATTTTCACAGGCTCAAAGTAATTGGACAGTTGACTGATAAGCAGTTTCATGGAAAGGCGGGGCCTCTTTCCTCATTATTTCATGATAAATGAAGGAGATAAAAGTTGGAGTTGCTTCAGACTTGATAGCTGTTCATGAGAGCTCTCAATATGCAGTCCAAAGAGATGTTGATGCAAGTGAAGGGGGCCATCATTAGGCTGAAAAAATAAAACAAGCCTATCAGAGAGATAGCAGAATCTTTAAGAGTGGCCAAATTAACAATTTGGTACATTCTCATAAAGAAGGAATGCACTGGCAAGCTCAGCAACACCAAAAGGCCTGGAAGACCATGGAAGACAACTTCACAACATCTAGTCAAGTCAGGGACATTCTAGAGGATGTTGGCGTATCATTGTGAAAGTCTACAATTAAGAGACACCTTCATGTATGTAAAGACAGGGTTTACCTCAAGATGCAACCCACTGGTAACACTCTGAAAGGCTAGAAACAATCTAAAAAGCCTGCTCAGTTCTGGAGCAAGATTCTTTGGACAGATGAAACCAAGATGAACTTGTTCCAGAATGATGATAAAGAAAGAGTATGATCTGAAGCATACCACATCATCTGTGAAACATGGTGGAGGTAGTGTTACGGCAGGGGCATGTATGGCTGCCAATTGAACTGGTCACTGGTGTTTACTGATGATCAGACTGCTGATAGAAGTAGGGGTATGAATTATGAAGTGTACAGATACCTTCTGCTCAGATTCAGTCAAATCTTGCAAAACTGAGAGGATGGTGCTTCACAGTACAGATGGGTAAGGACCCAAAACTCACTGTGAAAGAAATCCAAGCGTTTCAGAAGGCAAAGAAATGGAATGTTTTAAAATGTTGTCAGTCACCTGACCTCAACCCAACTGAGCATGATTTTCACTTACTGAAGAAAAAAATGAAGGCAAAAGACCCACAAGCAAGAAGCAACTGAAGGTGACTGCAAAGCTGGCAAAGCATCTCAAGGGAGGAAACTCAGCATTTGGTGACATCCGTGGATTCCAGACTTCAGGCAGTCGCTGACTGCAAAGATTGTAAAAATAATCCTTGTATTTATAATTATATTAGCTTGTCCAATTACTTTTGAGCCTTTGAAAATGGAGGGACTGTGCAAAAAATGGTTGTAATACCTAAAGAGTTAATGCAATATTTTTGCTAAACCCCTAAAAGCTGACAGTCTACACTTCAATAATATTTTGACTGCTGATGTCCATTCTGGTGGTGTACAGAGGCATAATCGCAAAAATTGTGTCACTGTCCAAATACTTATGGACCTGGCTGTATGTCTTGTTTTATCTTTGTCTGGTGACATTCTGAACAAATAACTCATGAGAGTCATTGCGTTTCACCACAACATGAAGCAGAGTAAAATAGCATTATATGACCTTGAACGAATTGCTGTCCTTAAAGCGGCGAAAACTTCACATTATTGCAAAATATAATTGATGTGTTCGGTCAGATTTGTGCCGAACATGCCTCAGCCACACTTTAAAATTGATTTCCATTCTATAATTGCTAATTTAAACATCAGATGGTAAAAAAAATAATGGCTAATAGGGTATTCTAATGGCAGAGATAAAGGATTAACAAAGTAAAACCATAACCAAAATCATATAAATGTTTTATTTTAAATAATTGTTTTATTTACTTACAAGTACACTTGGTTGTCCAAATACAGCAGCAGAGACACTTTCTCCCTCTCTCCTCCAGTCCTAAAGTTTAATGTCCAGTCATCTCTTTTCCTCTCCCCTGCCATCCAGTCATCTCTTCTTTCCTTTCTGTTCCTCTTGTTCATGGTAACTCACTTTGAATGAAAGCTGAATGTAACGAAAAAAAAAAAAATAAAACTGCCCTTTAATCAAACACTAATGCTATTTATCATAAGCAAGTACAGCTACGCAGAGTATCATACAAACATTTAAAAAATAAACACTACTACCGTCTATGTTACACATGCACTGCTACAATGATTACCACTTTTTCAGAAACTTCACTTGGGATTTCTAACACGTATAACATAAAGACATTGATGTTAGTTGAATACAAACATGACCATTGTTGGTTGCTGCGTGAATGTGTGGCTAATTAGCTTTCTAGCTAATGTATTAACGTCAACATTACCTTTTCATGAAAGTCATAGATGTTATAAAGACTTTGCTGAAGTACAGTGCTGGTATGGTGGTACAGTGTAACAATAATAAGTGTCCCATCAACAACTGATGGTTACGCTGACAGATTCTAACATTATGCCAAGCTAGTGAGTGGAATATTTTTATTTATATTTGTAACCCTCTACTCCTGATCTCTTCACTGGAGTTAAGGTGAGTTCTTTCATTTCTTAACAATATTCAACTAAAAAAGCTTTGTAGGTCACCTTGGGTTTTACTCACTCTGCTCTGCTTATATTAAAACTCTTCTTGCCACAGTACTTTTTTTTTAAAAACATTGAGTCACTACAGCAGAAAATATGAACATACATCATCTAGAAGATGAACATTTGAATCCTTAATTTCTTCAAGCATGTAGTTGGTTTCAGCATCGCTCCAAAAGTGTTTTGTTTGTGCTGTGGATGCTGTGTTTTGACGCATGCACAGAATGAGGAATCTGAATGAAATCCAAGAATAACACATGCGCTGTGAAATCCAATCACTGTGTCAAAATCCAGCTCTTTATCAGATTTCTTAATCAGATTTCTAGACCTTACTCCAGTCTAAGAAATCATAGTGTGCTGTTTGCATGACCACTTACTTAATCAGATAGTTGCAGAAATCTGATTATGACTGGATTGCTAAGTGCCTGTGTATGCACTCAGTGACTATAGTCAATGTGAATATAGTGTCTAGTGAATATAGTTGTAAAACTCCAACTGCTGTCTTGTGAAACCTGGGTATGAAAATAATAAGTACCCACTCTGAACCTTGCAGCACTTTAAAATTTGAAGAAAAAAAAACCCACAAAAAAAACAAAACAGGTTTTATTGCTTTAAATGAAAATTATTTACCTATTCAAAGTTCAATATAATGTACAGATGATTATAACCTACACCCAAGTCACCGAATTTAGTTAAACTAGGCTTCCTCTACATCACCCTGTTCCCTTATACAAAAAAGAAAAGACAGAGCAAAAGAAAACTTTTATAAATCTAAAACAAACTACATTTAAAGAGTACAGGAATATATATTCCAGTCTGAGAAGCTGTGGATCCACACACTTATACTGTCAAATATTTAGCCAGAAAATCAGAGAATGAAAGAAGGGGGAAAATAAAATTGGGTACCCTTTGTTTTGTTATCTCTTTTTTTCCTTGTGGCCCTTACATCGCACTGGTAATCAGATTGGCCTTAAACTAATCTGAGATCTGAGCGTTCCTGTTAGCTCAGACAACTATCTGGGTGATGGTCTAGGTGAATGTCAGCTTTCAGAACAGTCCTGAGTCCGCTGTGTAAACTCCATCTGAACTCTGTGGGTGGACTGGCTTTGTCTGAATTGACTGGCCCACACGGCTAACTAACAGTTCTCGGAACGAGACAAATTAATTTCTTTGAGTTGAAGTTTTCTTGTTTCTGCCTTCTGCCTCTTCTGCCTTGTTGCTAGCTTGTAAAGATTCTCAGTTTGACAACCTAAAACCACAGAAAAGACAGTAATAAAACTACAATGTGTTTCATGTTATTAAATTACATACAAAGCTTATTAATCATCTCTCACCACCATCTTACTCACAGCTATTCCCCCTTGATGTCATTCCCTCTCCTCTGCTGATTGGAAGTTAAGGAACAGATGAGTGAAAAACTAAATAAAAAAAACATGTTTGTTTTTTTTTAATAGAAAAGCAGCATTGAAACACTAAACATCAACAAATTTCTTGGAGAATAACACACAGTTTTATGGCATTAGAAAAGTTGTGGGGAGCATATAAAAAAAATTTTAATACAAATTTCCCAAGGGGGTACATATAGTTTATATCAGTATACTGGGGAGGGACATTTTGAGCATATATTGTGATTATGGCCATCAAATGCTAATTGCGACTTACATCAGAACTACAAGCACATTTCTATATACTGTAAGGCTGAACAGTGTCACTGACTTTTTCTATATGTGTTTGCAGCTATGTTTTAAAATATTTTTTCTAAATAGGCCTACAAAATGCTAAAATATATATTTAATTCCTGAAAAGGCTCCTTATGATGATGACAGTAGTCATTACTGCTTCAGACATTTTACCATACAGTCTAAGCATTTCATACACTGAAAGTGAGAATAGTCATCATTTGTCTGCAGTCTCAGGGTTATTATCCATCTTGAGTTAATTAAACTGACCAACCTTTTACCGCAGACGTGATCACGCGATCAGGATTGAACCAAAATATTCATGTGACATGCAGTTGGAAGATGATAAAAATTATTCACCCTGGAAGTCAGTGATGCCCTCAACACTGTGAATACTATTGAAAATGTAATTTTCAGGAAAATTAGCAAGCAAATGCAAGTGTGACAGGACCTAATCTGAAGTCCTGTGTTAGTGATATAAACATGTAAGTGCATAATTATTTTATTATATGTCATGTTTGCTCTTCATTACAGAGAACTTTAAGGTAGTTGGTCCAGCTGCTCCTCTTGTTGCTGAAGCTGGTGAAGACCTGGTTCTGCCCTGTTCTCTCCAACCCAACATCAGTGCTGAGGATATGATGGTGGAGTGGTTCAGAGCAGATCTGACTGATACTGACAATCTAGTGCATCTCTATGAAGATCATGCAGACAGATATTATGACCAGATTAAGTCTTATAGAGGAAGAACAGTTCTATTTAAAGAAGAACTGCAGAAAGGAAACACCTCACTGAAACTCTCAGCAGTCCAGATTTCTGATGAGGGAGCTTATAAGTGTTTGGTAAAATCAGCATCCTGGTATGATGACATCACTGTTCAGGTTAAAGGTAAGAGCAATGGCATTTTTAATACTTCAATAAACAAAAAGAGTTATCTAGTATCACTAATTTTCTTTATCATTAGGCCAATTTAGTGCAATGTGGCTTTTTTATTTGTATACAACAGGTTTTGTCATGTAAAAAAAATCAGACCAAGATGAATCATTTCAGATTTATTTCCACCTTCAATGTGACCCATGATCTGTACAGTTCCATTGAAAAACAAACTGAAATCATTTAGAGGGGGAAAATAAAAATAACAAAACTAAAATAATGTGGTTGCATAAGTGTGAACACCCTCTTATAAATGGGTGGTTGTGTTCAGAATTAGCCAATCACATTTAAACTCATGTTAAATAGTAGTCAGTACACAGCTGCCATCATTTACAGTGATTCTGATTAACCACATATAAAGTTCAGCTGTTGTAGTAGGATTTTCCTGACATTTTCTTAGTTGCATTTTACAGCAAAAGCCATGGTCCATAAAGAGCTTACAGCACATCAAAGGGACCTGATTGTTGAAAGGTATCAGTCTGAAGGAGGGTACAAAATTAGATATACCATGGAACACAGTGAAGATGGTCATCAAGAAGTGGATTACATTTGGGCTCCCAAGTGGCGCAACTGTCTAAGAGTTGGCTATCATCAGGAGAACGCGAGTTCGATCCCTGGTGATGCTGCAGCCATCCGTAGGCGGGAGTCCAAGAGAGCACAATTGGCCTCGCTCTCTCTGGGTGGGTAGGATGCCCCCCCTTCCCCATCACTCAACGCGATGCTAGTCAGCGCAGGCGTCTGTTAGCTGACGCAACAGATCTGGCGGTTGGCGCTTTCCTCCGAGCGCGATCAGCTGTCCAGTGACGTTGCGTGAGTGGCAGTTCGAAAAGATGCGGTGGCGCTTCACAGGTCTCGGAGGAAGCCTGTGTTAGCCTTCACCCTCCTAGCGTTGGTACTAACGTGTGATTAGGGTGAGTCCTAAAAGCAGGGTAAAAATCCAAGATGTGGATTAAATTTGGCACAATAGCGACATTACCAAGAACTGGACATCCCTCAAAAACTGATGAAAAGACAAGAAGGCAATTGGTCCGGGAGGCTGCCAGGAGGCCTACAGCAACATTAAAGGAGCTGCAGGAATTTCTGGCTAGTACTGGTTGTGTAGTGCATGTGACAATAATCTCCCGTATTCTTCATATGTCTGGGCTGTCGGGTCTGGTGACAGGATGGAAGCCTTATCTCACAAAGAAAAACATCCAAGCCTTGCTATGTTTTGCCAAAACCTACATCAAGTCTGCCAAAAGTATGTGGGAAAATGTGTTACGGTCTGATGAGAACAAGGTTGTTGAACTTTTTTGCCATAATTCCAAAATGTATGTTTGGCACAAAGCCAACACTGCGCATCACCAAAAGAACACCATACCTACAGTGAAGCATGGTGGAGGCTGCATTGTGCTTTGGGCGTTTTTTCTGCAGCTGGAATTGGGGCTTTAGTCAAGGTGGTGGGAATTATGTTCCAAATATCAGTCATTTTTGGCACAAAACCCTCAGGCCTCTGCTAAAAAGCTGAAGATGAAGAGGAGTTTCACCTTTCAGCACAACAATGACCCAAAACATACCTCCAAATCAACAAAACAATGGCTTCACCAGAAGAAGATCAAAGTTTTGGAATGGCCCAGCCAGAGCCCAGAACTGAATCCCTTTGAAAATCTGTGGGTAGACCTGAAGAGGGCTGTATACAGGAGACGCCCTCGCAATCTGACAGATTTGAAGCGCTTTTGCAAGGAAGAGTGGACAAAGATTGCTAAGTCGAGATGTGCCATGCTGATAGACTCCTACCCAAAAAGACTGAATGCTGTCATAAAGTCAAAGGGTACTACAACAAAGTATTAGTTTAAGGGTGTGCATATTTATGCAACCATATTATTTTAGTTCTTTATTTTTATTTTCCTCTCTAAATGAGTTCACTTTGTTTTTCAATGGAATTGTACAGATTGTACAGATTTATTTCCACCTTCAATGGTCACACTGAACATGGAAGTAAATCTGAACTGATTCACCTTGGTCTGATTTTTTTTACATGACAAAAACCTGGCATTTTATCAGGGGTGTGTAGAGTTTTTATATCCACTGTACACTGATAACCACAGTTCTGTCCCTCTGGAATCTAGTCTCATCTCTAAAATAATGAATTGTGCAAATATTTTGCTTGATTTACAAAAACACTTGTTTTGTAAAAATGTTTACTAACAGAATTCAGTAACTGCACCAGCTTCACATTCACTTCTGTTATAATCAATATCTGTCCTGTATATGGAAACTGACCCTATGATACAAATAGCAGACAGAGATTAGTTTAACAAAGATTTAGAGCATTCTTTAAAATTGGTCCTCCTGCTGTTTGCAGCAGGTGGTCTTCATGAATCAGGAAAGATGGTGTGCAATAGAGGGGATTTGCGCTACATTGAATGTTTTTTTTTTTTCTAAAAACAATGGGGAAAAACTACTCAAAATTAATTACTTTCTTGGCTTACAATTTTTCTTTTTCTTTTAGTACATTTAAAAGTAGTTGGCCCAGCTGCTCCTCTTGTTGTTGATGCTGGTGAAGATCTGGTTCTGCCCTGTTCTCTCATACCCAGCATCAGTGCTGAGGACATGATGGTGGAGTGGATCCGAACAGATCTAATTGATACTGACAAACTAGTGCATCTCTATAAAGATCATGGAGACAGAAATGATGATCAGATGGGGTCTTACAGAGGGAGGACGTCTCTATTTAAAGCAGAACTGCAGAAAGGAAACACCTCACTGAAACTCTCAGCAGTGCAACCTTCAGATGAGGGAGCTTACAAATGCTTAATTCGGTACAGGTCCTATTTTGATGATATACCTGTTTATGTTGAAGTTAAAGGTATGAGCCAACACAGTTTTAATCTATAATTACTCAAGCATTAACTATTTTGCATCATGTGTTTAATCATCTTCATAGTACTTAGCCATATAGTACAACCAAACTACCATTACAGTATTTCAACTCCTTACAAGCTAAATTTTAAACTATTTAAATGTGGGAAGCATTCAGTGTGTAAGACATGGTCACAGTGTCATATCACAGTTAATGGTGACAGCCCAAAGTCATCTCATTTTTATGTTTTTAATCTTAATATATTGCAGGAGGGCAAATTAAGTAAATGTGATGTTTGGTCTGCTGCAATTTTTTATTTGGTTTGTATTTCAGAACAAGGTTTTCATGCCTGGAAGATTGCTATCATCTGTTTTTTTGTTTTTGCTGTTATATTAGGTGCCTTTACAGCTTACATCTTGAAAGGCAAGTTTTATATTAGTAACTGTCTGTAATAATATTTAATTTTTAAAAAGAACACAGGATCATCTTGCATGCACAGGAAAGATAATGTGTACGTGTTTCATGACTTCTGGGCAACAACAGACGAGTCACAAATTGAAGTTAAAACAGTGTCTCAGTAAGGTGTTAGGTGACTATGAGCTCCCAGAGCAGTTTCAAAGTGCCTTGATTCTACAAGTCTCTGAACCTGTACTTGAAGGATGGAACACCATTCTTGCAAAAGATATTGCCACAGTACAACAGCCGCCAGACCCTCTCACTGTAGGGATCAAGCATTCTGGTCTGTACCGCACAGTTGTGGAGAAGATGGATAAGCATGACCATATAACTTTTTACAGTTTTTTTTTTTTAATCACAGTGCGATAAAAATGTATAATTAATTTTCCTGCACCTCAGTTCACCTTTGAGGAATCCAGAATGCCACTGTATGAACAGTGAAGCTAGTTTTCCTTCAGCTGTGATATGCTAGCGATGCACATTGCAGTACAGCTGCTAAATGGTTCATTTTTATGGAGAGGTACATTGTGATAATACACTAGTTTAAACCAAATCAATAATTCTACTTTATAAGCTGAATAACACAGAGAAGCATGTTCTTGTATGAGGTAACTGAATAGTGTGCTTTGAATAGCAGAATTTTTTGGTAGCTGCTTGGCTAAATACTGCTGCATACTGCCAGAGACTATTTTTGGTACAGCAGTATGCATACAGCGACAATGCTTGGTGGGCACCCTTTCAGTCAAGTCGCTATTATTATGTATTTGTAGAGTTTCAGCACAAATTTGACACATTAGGTCTTAAACCAGTTCTAGTGTAGTCATCAGAAGGTAACCTTAACTGAGATCTCATCACAAAAGTCAATGTCAAAGTGCGCAACACAACACTTTTTGGAATTTTGGAAAGTGCTTTGGTATGGTCTTACAATCATTTTTTCCCCTCTGGAAGCTCATGTCCCACAGTCAATGAAGAAATGAAGGAAGAAAAGAAAGTACAAAACTGTACTTTAAAATCAACCTTGAGCTGGCCTTCATTGTCCCCTGACTTGAATATTACTGAAAATCTGATAGATCTTAAATATGATGTGCATGTAAGATGACCTGTACTTATTTCTGTACTACATATTTCTGCAATGAAACCTAAATCAAGAATAGAACGGCTGGCAAAAAAGGTTTAGAAGCTATGATATCAGTCAAATGAGGTCTTATTAAAGATTTATGGTCTGAATAAGTTTTATTTATATAACATAAATGCTACAAATAAATGTTAATTGCATATTAAATTTGCAGGAGTATGCCATATATATCTTTTTTCATGCAGAGTGGATTTTAATTTATTGTAACGCTGGGTTGACATACCAGACATCTTATGGTTTATTAAAAGGAGAATGATCTAAAAGAGCAAGGTTAATACCAGACCAGACCAAAAACAAGAAGAGCCAAACACAATAAATAGGATCAGGCAAAAAGAGTAAAGAGTAAACAGGCCAGAGTCTAAACCAAATAGCAAACAAACCGGTAACCTTAGCCAAAAGGGAAAATCCATGAATCAATAACAATAGACAAAACAGGGTCATAACAGGAGACAAAAGCTACAGACAAAGGCTCAGTATGCACTGGAAAATATAGGCAATACTTTGCAATGAAAGAAACAAGCAGAGAGGTAAATATACAGGGGCAAACTGGTGAAAAAAATTAGTATTCTGGTGACTGTAATCTGCTGGTTGATGGGTTGGCTGGCTAAGTCACAAGACAGAGAGGAATCCTGGAAATTTATAAAGTGGTTAGAGTTAGACTGAGAACTGGGAGGCACAACATTTATTTTCCCTTAAAAATCAATAAAATGTGTAATTTGACCAGGAGTTCCCAAACTTTTGTATACATTTTATAGGCCATAGATTTTTTTAAAACCCGTCATCTGATAACCCTTCCTAAACTGATCTCATGTAATTAAAAAAACTAGCAGGGACAGAGTCCCCTGCCCCACTTCCTGACTTTGCACAAATAGATCTTGATTGGCATAACCCATAGCTTTCAGCAGCAAGCTAATCAGCTAAAATCCAAATGCAGAAGTTGGTTGTGCCCTGCAGGTTCATACACAAGCTGATCAATTTAAATATCTGATCATTTTCATTGGCAGAACTGTAACACAACTTAGTATTCTAAGTCTAACTGTTGTCTTTCACCTTCGTGTCTAACACTCTATTGTCCATTCTGAAAACACTGGAATGTAAAAGATAAACAGAAGAACAGGTTACAGATTTGATGGGTAATAACTGGAAATGAAAGAACCAGGATGGGGATCCCCAGCAACAGTCTTTTCCAACACTAGAAATAGAGAGATATTTCTAAAAAAAATAGGTATTTCTGGCAAACATTAGTGGCAATTATTGAAATTACAAACCACTGACCAAAGTCATTAGAAGTACACAGCTCTTGTCCTGATTCCTCATGTGACAAAGACTTGTGTTCAGACTGTCACTAAATGATAGTAGCAAATGAAAGCCTACTATTGTTTCTCTTTGATTTCAGATGGATGCTCAGAAAAGGAACTCTCTCCTGCACAATGCTCAGCTGTAGCCTACATGCGTATTAAATCACAATATGTGCGTGAAGAGTTGGACCTGAAGACATACAACACATCAGAGGAGGGTTACAGAAGACTCATCCCAGCTATGACAAACTGCAGAAAGGCTCAGTGAGTGTTTAACATAGATGTTATTTAGCCAATATTACTGCCGTTATGACCTATGAGCAACGTAAAATTTCAGACTAGTCTAGGTGGTTTAAGGGGGTAATAGAAAAAGAAAAAGGAAAACAATCCAGACTTGTCTGAGTTTATATTTTTTCTTATTTGGAGCTTTTGTTTCATATTTGTGGATTCTTGATTAATCTACAAGTAGAAAAAATAATTGATTATATACAAATATTACATATTAAAAATGCATTGCAATCAAACAAATACTCACATTTGACTGATATTTCAAACCAACAATTGATGACAGTGGGGAGACAAAATTCTATAAGGCTTTTTGAGACAACACTGTTCTCGTTTTTATTGAAAATTTTCTATATTGGGTGGAAGACCAGTTTTATTATAAACGAATAAAAAACTGTGGTTATCTCTACTTCTCTCTTGGCATTGGAAACTGTAAAAACAAGAGTTTTAACAGCTTTCATGTATTGTTATTGTGAGTATTTGTTTATATATAGCTTGTGGAAAATATTTAACAATATTAAGAAAGAAAAGTATTCAGAAACAGATCAAACTTGGTTTAGATAGAAGACACGTATGTGCTACTTAAGAAAACAGCAGTAAAAACAGTATGTGTGTTACATTATATTGGTTACCTCCAAAGCTGTTCCAGGATTTCTTGCTCAGTGAATCCAAGAAAAGAAAATAAAGTCAGAGCAGTACAAGACTGGAAGAATTACATGGAATTGCAGTTTTAAATGTTATTGTTCAGACAATTACAAATTCAAACATATTTTCTGAAACAAATATTTTACTTACTTTCTTTTCTTCTATTCTGTAGATTTGCTGCATGTAACCTGTCTGTATGGTCCATTAAAATTTTGAGTGCAGCTCTACAAACAGAAAACTCCTCTCTGAAAGAACTGGACCTCAGTAACAATGATCTGCAGGATTCTGGTGTAGAGCTGCTCTCTGCTGGACTGAGGAGTTCAAACTGTAAACTGGAGATACTCAGGTCAGAATTCCCAAATTTGATAGTATTTTGCTATTCTATTTCAGCATTATAGAAGTATGCAACTAATGAATGTGCTGTATGTATGTATTTTGTTATATACATATTTTCAGACAGGATATTTTCTAATGAAACTGATCCAGGTTTAACATCGTAGTAGCCATGTAGTAGCAAAATAGTTAAATTTGTACTGCAGATTTAGCAACATTTATTAGAATTTAGGAAGGATATGGATATGCATGTTAAGAAGGAAAAAGATTTCATTTTAATAATGCCAGTGTAATGTGCAGGGAGTCAGGCAGACCAAGGTCAAAGAGTATTCATCTAACAGTGGTTGATAAGCACTTGCAGATAGAAAAAAAATGCTTGAAAGTATGGTGAGAAGGTAATTGTGGACCAGAAGGGGTCAGTGTACCTTCTGTTCATTTAATTTTCATTTCAAAATCCAGTATTGAAAAACGGCAAATAGGTCAGCAGCTGATTTCGGGAGCTTGAAGCCCCCGTCAAATGGTGGGAGTTCAGTTTCTTCCCTATATCATTTCTTTCTTATATATTTTGTACAAGTCAAATATACAAACGCTTATACGAAAACCAATATAGCGTGCCAGATACACCAGATCCACAGGCCTGATTTTTGTGATTTCTGAGCTTCCACACCTGCGCTCTGCATGTTTATTTCCGCTTATGATGGGGAATTCTAAATTTGGATCATTCGAATATGACCCTTTATTCCATTGCTGTTTGTTGGTTGATTTTATGATTAGTTTGTGAAACTGTAAAACGAATCTATTTCTTGATTCCACCAACAATAACAGTATCAGAAATGAGAATCGACCCATACTGGTTTTTAAAATGAAAATGAAATGAACAGAAGGTACACGGACCAAGAAGCAGGAACCAGTTAGACTTTGGGTTTGTCCAACACAAAAAAGAATAAACAAAAAGCAAATAGCCTGCCACCCTGGATGACACAAAAACAAAAGGCAAAGCAAAATAAAACAAAATTACAACCTAATTTTTATTTACACCTGGTGAAGTTGTTACAAAGTGCACCAGAAGGGAATCTATATACAAAATATATAAGAAGCTAAAAGGTGTCAAAAGACACAAAACAAAGTCAGAAGGCAAACAGTTAGAGAGTAATGCCGGCCTCACACCAAACAACTTTTAAAGCGGTTTCAAATTTCCAATGTTGGGGTCTTGCTAGAGTTGTGTCTTGTGCACGTCATCTCGATCATTTAGTATAAGGTGGTCAGGATGGCGGTCTTAAGTCTTAAGTCTTTTTCTCGCCTTGACGCTACGGCAAAATCAAAAGTGTTTAATATTACCGTACATTTTAAGTCTTGGCTCATGAAATAGTGACATGCCAGGGGCGCGAGAGAGAGAGAGAGTGTGAGGGAGAAAATTAATGCATGATAGCCTGAAAAAAGGCAAATTTGCTCCACTTTAAAACAAAAATCATATTAACTTAAAATGTAAACTAAATATTTCACAATAAGTTCACTGAGTCTGTAACAGTGATGTAAGGAAATATTTTTTTTTATTTTTTGCTTTTTGTTACAGCGGTTTCTTATTTTGTTTGTTTGTTTTTTATGGTTCATAACACCTAATCAACAACATTGAATCGCTGCATGTTTTGTTTATGTATAAATCTTTTTATTAAATAGTAAAGTAACTGAACATTCTACAGGTTAATTTAAAAAATTCTGGGTGATGATCTGCCAGAATATACAGTGAACTGGGCTGAGCACCAGATCTTTACACACCCAGCTAAGGTGTCTTCTCATTTGTACCATGACAGAGTGGAAAAGGGTTTCTCTGCTTGTAAATTTCTACCAGCCACATGATGGGAAATAATCTCAAAAGTCTAGATGCAGTCTTGCAAATAGTTACACTGCAAGATCCCCAGTCAAAATTCTGTTATATTTTATGTCTGTGACTAAAAACTGCAAACCTGTCGTTTAGATGTGAGAGGGTGTCGGACTTTAGTCTTTCAAAAGCCTTTTCAAAGTCTTGTCAAAGTCTTCTAGTGTATGGTTAGCCTAAGCAAGATTTAAGCAGCAAATGAATAACTCAAAGCAATTGAGCTGAAGCTATTGGTGAAGCAGAATAGGCCTTTTTTGTTCTCGTAAGGCGACATAGTAATAGTCGTGTAGTAGTGGAGCGAGTGGGGACAAAAGACATAAACTTGATCATGGAATGACAGGAGCACAAATGTCCTGGGCTAGGAAGACAGAGACGCGAAAAACAGTAACATAAAAAGAAGTGGTTTATTTCACCACCATGGTTGACAGCAAAAGAGAAAACTGAACTCTTGACTTACTGCTGATTTTTTTTTTATTGTGACTCCTTCAGAAACAGTGGAATATCTGGTTTGCTGGTATACATCTACCACAAACTGATAAACAAAACAGCTCCACCTAGTGTCAGGGCATGGGAATGATATAGTTGACCGTATAGTTCCTGAGTGCTACAGCAATATGTCATGTAAAAGTAGGTACTCTTATGTGCCCAGATTTTGTGTAATGAATCTTTTATGACCATAAATACATTAGACCAGTTTTCCAGTTTTACAGGGATTAAGCCTAATCTTGTACTGTACTTTCTGTTCAGTGGAAAATCACCATTCAAAATCCTCTCTGGATTAATCACTGTCTGGGAAACCAGCCCTTTATAAATGTAAGAATACAAGCATTATTTGGATATTTCTTAAGTAGGTATAGTGTGGGCTTAGTATCAAAGGCAGTTTATTCCCTGAATAGATTTTTATTTATTCATGATTATGTTATATGTTTATACATTAATATAACAAAACATATTTGACCAAAAAAGTGTACAAAGAAATGAAAGTTACAAAACACATTCTATTTGACTGTTAAATATACTGTACGTCAGTATAGAGATGAGTCAGTGGCAACTGCTCGGTTCCTATAATCTTACTGTCTTGTTTAAGAAGTAATGGAGAATTTCTGTATGAATGAAGAATACAAACTTTGTCATCTCAGATTCATCAGTATTCAGTATGTGCTTAATTGTTTCTACTGAGCAGTAGCCATGTGTTATTACTGTATTATTACTGAAATTAGCTATGATATTTTTTTTATCCAAGATGGTGGCACCTTTACAGCTGAAAATATGGTGTTTTTGTTTCTGGTAGTCAGTTTTGCAAAACAAATTTGCCCAAGATGTGCATCAGAAACACTGGTGAACATGTCTGTCATTGCCAGACACTGCTTGACATTAGAAAACAGAATTCAATTGCAATAAATGATAGACTGTTGGAGGTGCTACATGACCACTTTGTGAAACCATGACTCAGATGGTGTTGCTAGCTGGGAGAGAAGTTGTCGAAAGCAGTGTCAGTAGAAAAGAAAATGAAAGAGTGGCATCTGTGCTAGGCTAACAGCTAAACCATCTGAGCGCTTCAGGACTGTTTTGAGCACACAGGGAATATACAGCATCCGTGACTGCCTACATTAGTTCATAGATGATGTGACTTCCTTTAAGATCATCACCACACGTGCTAACCAAGAGCTGTAGATGACTGCTTTTTTTTGTACTATAATACTTTATACTAACAATGTTTACTATCCAGTGTCGACCAGAGGAGGATGGGTTCCCCTTCTGAGTCTTGGTTCCTCTCAAGGTTTCTTCCTGTTTCTCTTAGGGAGTTTTTCCTTGCCACTGTCACCACTGGCTTGCTCATGGGGGCTTGGACCTGGATGCTGATTTCCTTGTAAAGCTGCTTTGTGACAACACCTGTTGTAAAAAGTGCTATATAAATAAACTTTACTTACTTACTTACTTACTTACTTACTTACTGCAGAAGGCTGCACAAAGCCTGTAATGCTGCCTTTGGGTCAGATGACAAGGCAGCTGCCAGCACAGCAAGAGCAAACTTCTCCTGAGCTATCAGACGGGCAAAGTGCAACAATGCATAGATAAGCCACGGACACTTTCAGGACACCAAAGACAAACGCCGTATGTGGCAGGGTATTCAGGTCATCACTGACTATAAAGTGACATCACATGTCTGTGATGGTGATGCCTTGCTCCAGGATGCACTGAACATTTTCTATGTACAACATGAAACACAAAAGAATCAGCCAGCAAGGAAGACCATCTCTTCTCCCACTGACCAAGTATTACCTGGCTGGGTGGTCATGGGATGTGCTGACCAGCTTGTAGATGTCCTAACCGACATCTTCAACATTTCTCTGAGCCAGACAGTTGTCCTGCAGTGCTTCAAAATGACTACCATCATCCCTGTGTCAAAGAAATCATCTGTCTTGCCTCAATGACTACCTACCTGTGCACTCACTCCAATCATCATGAAGTGCTTCCAGCAGTTGGTAGTAAAACACATAAAGAGTCTTCCTTCCACACTGGATCCACTCCAGTTTGTAGCTTTCACTCTAACAGGCCTATAGAGGATGCCTTATCCTCTGCCATTTAACTCTCACTGGCCCACCTGGACAGAAAAGACAATTTTATGAGAATGCTTTTCATAGACTTTAGTTCAGCATTCAACACAATCATCCCACAGCAATTTAAATCTGAGCTTGCTGGTCCTGAACACCTCCTTTTGCAACTGGATCCTGGACTTCTTGACTGGGAGACCTCAGTCGATCAGGATCAGCAACACCACCTCATCAAGTTTGCTAATGATACTACAGTGGTGGTTCTTATCAGCAACAACAAGTCATCATACAAGGAGGAGATAGGGTGTCTTGCAGACTGGTGCAGAGATAACAATATATCTCTTAATATAGGTAAGATGGAAAACATTATTGTAGACTTCAGGAGGAACTTCAGAGGTCACTCTCCACTACACATTGAGGGTTCAACCGTGGAGAGAGTCAAAATCTCCTAGTTCCTTGGTGTTCACATCACTAATGATTTCCCTTGCTCTATATCAGAAAATCCATTGGAGTCCATGGGCTCCATAAGGGCCTTGTGTGTGTTTGTGTACAACTAATAGGGCCAAACTGCAAGTAGGACCTGTGTGAGCAATCATCCACTGGCCCTGCATGAGCCCCTTATTGTATCCCCTTATATAGGCTAATGATGGGCCCATGTGGGGTAATTTGGGTAGTAAACCTGAGCCCCAAGTGGGTTATCACATGTATTACATACAGTTACCATAGGCCAACATGCAAATTTCTGTGGTATTTTAAACAGCTCCAACCTGTTCACACTGTGTAATTGACAGCAGACATCATTTTTCTATCACAACATGATGAAACAAGTCAGTGTACTTGGATACTGTGAATACAAAACACTGTTTACTACAAAATTTGAAAACGCCCCAGTGTGCAGTCCTGTATTACATATTATTAAAAAGGAAAAAAGAAAGAAAAAACATTAGTAAATAAACTTTAAAGAGCAATGCAGTTGCAACACTAAGCAAGGTATCTGCAAGTATCAACATATAAAATGTAAGAAATTTTCAATATCACACAGTTTAAAATGGATTAATTGGCTAAAGAAGAAAGTTTGTTTCTGTCTTATATAATAATGTGGCAATTTTTAATGAAGATGCAACTTTATAAGCAGCTTCTGCTGCAATAGTACTAATTTCCTCAAACGCCTTTTTGTTTCAGTATTATGTTAGCGTCTAGTTTATAGTAGTTTGTAGTCACTTATCCACCCTGGGTTTAATGCTAATATTTGTTATCACGTCAATAAAATGTTCCATTTTACCTAGCAATAGCAGCAGTATTGGACTAAATACTTTCCTTGCTGATTAATTCTCATCAGTGTAAGTCTTTTAACCAACCTATCTAAAGCAGGAAGTGCATAGAATATTCTGAGCTTGTGAGAAAGGGGACTGTAATATTAAACTGTAATTCTGCATCAGACTTTTTTTGACAGTCTAACATTTTGAACCAGTTCCAACTAGTTCTAGAAACTGACCTTTAGTTAATAATTAAGCAATGTGGAAAATTGACAATTATAGGCTCATGTTTAAGTGGGCTATGGTTGTTGCATTTGTGTATATATGACAATAAATGCTAGAAAGAAGAAATGATTATAAAACAACTCCCAGGACTCACAAATGAATATAGCACTCAGGTGTTCATCAGTGCTCAATGGTTTGTGAATGGTGTGTTGCTGAAGTGGTTAGTAGAGCGATCAATCCCTTTTTAAAATCTGGAGAAAATTAAATACAAGTAATTACACACAGTGTGTCTGAGAAATATAGGCATTGTTGGGCTTGCCAGATAGTTGGCTATGGCTAGTACCAGCTAAGGTTAGTAGCCATCCCTTAATCCAGTTGTTTAGACTTCTGGCTTGCTAGATAGCCATGGCTTGTGATATCATTGCATCTTATTTAATATTTAATATTGCGTGAATCGTATGGCAGCAAGCTGAGTTTACCGCCACTATCACAGGTTATAGTTAGCAAAATACTGAATTCCATTTGGGATCGCCAGGCCAAGATGCAGAGAAAAATATCTGTATTATTTAAAAAAGCACTACACAAAGCCCCATCCCTGTCCTCAGTCTGGTTGACAGTGCAAGAGGTAGGTTATCTTAGGTAAGATTTATTGTGATACAAGATGTTTCTTGGTAAAAATGTTCCCATTTCACTGTCCTTCGATAGAGCAGCTGCCTCTTAATTTCTATCTACAGGTTAAGAAATGTAGGGATATAAAATTGCATTATGATCAACACTATGGCCTTTTCACTGACATTAACTTATTATAAACAACAATATATAGCAAATTTGGGAGTCATTTATTCCAAATACTGAAGAGAAATACAAAGCAAAGAATGTAAAAAGTTGTCAATAATGTTATTTCTCTTTTATCTCTATTATCTCTTTTGCTTGTTCACACTCTAACTTCATTTTGAAGTGAAGTTAAAATTTTGGTTTGTCAACTAGCTAATGTTAGTCTTAACCTAACCCCTTTTCTTTGCATCATGTAAACTCTAAATTAGCTAGCATAAGCTAACAAGTAACTGAGCAAAAACCTGACAGCCAGCTATACTGACTATAATTTACCACACATCCATATTGTGGGTGGATTTACTCTTGCACTGCTGACTGTTTCACTCTGTATACTATAGATTTTAAAGTTCTAATGTATATTTTAGTGATTTTTTAGTCAAAAAGCTTGCTTCAGCTTCAGCAGTTGCCAATTACAGTGCAAAACCAGAGACCCTCCTCTAGGACTGATATGATTGGCTTATATCTTACAAGGTCTGTAATGATTGGTTTAAAACATAGGAGGTCTGATGTGATTAGACAAGCCAGGGTTTCCACCTTTAAATTATGTTAGTCAATTGCTGGTAGCACAGCAGAGGCAGCACTGCAAAATACATGACTAATAGCACCAGCCTGTACCTCATACAGTTTAAAATTATTCAGTTTGCACTGCACTGGAAAAAAATATTAAAATGGGATTCATAGGCTCTGAAATTTGCTCTCATTGCTCATTAAACACTCCTGACAGTTAAACTCATTCCATATGGTGCTGCACACCCATCAAACACTTTTGCCAACAAATGTTTAATTAATGACACCATTGAATCAGCCCATCTTACCATTCTTATCACTCTATTAGGAGACATACCAACAGAAATATCATCAAGGAAAAAGAATGATTGTTATAGTGCTAACAATCACCAAAACAATTCTGATGAACTAGCAATCAAGGAGAACTAACCCCCTGGAAACCTACTCACTGATTATAAATCACTGAATCATCTTTCACCATCCATCAGTAGCAAATCCACTAAATTTGGCTTGACATGGTCAACAGTCATTAACTTCATTCGTACAATAGTAACCCCCAAACCCAATTAATTCAACTCAACCCATGCAGAAACAATAGGCTAAACAGCAAAAAGTGTGAAAAGCAGAAAATCTTTAAGAAACAATTAAAGATCACATGAATAACAGCGCTGTGAGGGACACTGATTCACTCCCTGAAATTAATGTGTACAGATTTTTAAATCAAGTGTATTTTTATTAACAAGAGGAGAACATTAAAAAAATATTATTAGTGATCTTGTTTAGGCTGTGACAGGAATAAAGCCTCAATCAAATTGATATAAAATGGGCATATTAAAATGACTCTACTTTGCACTTACAGTGGCATGCAAAAATTTGCGGATCCCTGGTCAAAATTTCTGTTACTGTGAAAAGCTTTGCCATGTATATTTTTTTTCAGGAAACTCTTGTCTACTCAGAAAAAAGTTTACTAACAGAATTTAG
Source organism: Colossoma macropomum (assembly GCF_904425465.1). Taxonomy (NCBI): domain Eukaryota; kingdom Metazoa; phylum Chordata; class Actinopteri; order Characiformes; family Serrasalmidae; genus Colossoma; species Colossoma macropomum. The sequence continues at coordinate 53,379 of NW_023495921.1, read as the reverse complement.
ATATGTTTAATTATGTCTTTTTATGAACACTTATTTACTTTGCAAGTCTTTCAAATTTAAATTTGTTTTTCTCAACAACTTCGACTTGTAAATTGTATCTTTATGATATTGATAACAGATCACTGATAATCTACACTATCCAGACCAAAGAAAGTACTATATTTTATGTGTATTTAGAATTAAGAATACAATATCAAGATGAGCAGTGAGTTTCCAAATCTAAACTGGCTTATTCGCTGATACTTTAATGCAAATAAGTGCTATATATACATACCCAGCCATCACCATGTCTTGAGGCATGTCAGGATCTTAAGATGTCTTGGCAATAATAACATCTCAAGACGTCTCAAAGGCGGCACAGTGGCGCAGTGGGTAGCGCTGTCGCCTCACAGCAAGAATGGTCTGGGTTCAATTCCCGGCCGGGTGACCAGGGTCATTTCTGTGTGGAGTTTGCCTATTCTCCCCGTGTCTGCGTGGGTTTCCTCCGGGTACTCCGGTTTCCTCCCACAGTCCAAAAACATGCAGTCAGGCCGATTGGACATGCTAGATTGCCCCTAGGTGTGTGTGTGAATGTGTATGTCTGTCTGTCTGCCCTGTGATGGACTGGCGACCTGTCCAGGGTGTATCCTGCCTTCCGCCCAATGACAGCTGGGATAGGCTCCAGCACCCCACCGCGACCCAGAAGGATAAGCGGTTTAGATGATGGATGGATGGATGGAAGACGTCTCAAAATGTAGGATGCATAATACATATTTTTAAATTTTACCTACATTTTTTTTAAATAAATCTTTTACTTTTAAATATTTTAAGGGAATTTTAAAATGTAACATTTTTATAGCTAAAATTATAGTAATTATTTTTTTTTTCATTATTTAATTTTTTTGTTTTATGTAGGATGCATAATGGTATCATTTATTTTAATATATTGCATATCATTTTAATAACATATAAACATTACATACATTAGTACATACTACATTTATACATTTCAGAACAAATTTAACAACGAAAGTAATAATAATAATAATAGGCACATGGTTCCCAGTCTGTAGCTTTCTCTACAATAAGCCATTTTATATGAAACCACTAAATGATTCTGTTTACATCGCAATGACAGAATTATGCCAAGTTTAGAAAAATGTGGAATTCTCCTTAAAATGTGTTAAATACATTTTTTTACAGACTATTTTACAGTTGCTTCATTTTTTAATGAAGGTATCATTTTATCAACTTTTAAAATAATAATAATAAGGAGAACAAGAACAATAATAAGTATGCATAAATTACAGTAAAGTAATTTAAAGGGGTATGGAAAATCACTATTTTACAGTTTTGTATTTCCTTGTTAATCTGTTAAAAAATTCAGAATGCTTCTACATTCAAATAATTTACTCTGCAATCCAAAGCATAGCCCATGAAAAAGCACCCACATAGCTTTCAAAAAATATAATTACAGTTATTGTTTATTGTTTTTACAACTGTGTATATGCACAGTACAATAGCGTCATCACACTTGATTTGTTCTACAGACGGAGAAAAACATGTTAACTGACTTTGTGTAGAAATTTGAAATATACTGCAATAATACACAGTTCCACAAACCAATGAATCTGATTTTAAGGTCTGCTGTTATTACGTATATAAGTTATGCTGAGGTTATTAACAATATAGTACTATGAACAATTATAAATGATGGGAAACTTTTTAAGACAAATTCATATGGACTAAATAGAAAAACTGACCAACAGAGTTATACAGAGGTCTAAACCCCAGTAGCACTCCTAACATACCTGAGCCAGATAATGATCAGCTGTCAAACAATTAATACCAGACTCAGATGTGCTGGTAGCTGGAATAGAGCCAAGCTGTGGACATTTTATGTGTACCAAGCTCGCTGGTAGGTGGGCAATAAGGATTGTGTTATGGGATTACATCATCTTGTAACAAAGGAAAAGGGCTGGGGAACTCCAGGCCTCAGGCAGCTGAGAAAAGTGGTTTCTGTGGGAAAGAGTTTCTCCCTCTGGCATATACTTTCAGCTTTGTATCTTACACACACAAAAAGCTACATAACACAATAAATGAAAGGGAAAGCATTATATATTCCCTTTATAAGTAGAATATAATGTACAGTATACATAATTTTACTCATCTAAAATCAACTCAGGCATTTAGTACACAAAGAAATGTGACAAGGCTTTAAATAATACCTATGCATGAACTCCAGCGTGGCACTCAGCTCACACGCATAGCTGAGTTCAGACAATGATGTTCAGTGTAATGAAAGAAGCATCAAGATGAGGCCACTTGTGTAAGAGCACAGTTGAGTGTTGAAAATGATATGGACTGCCACCATACTGGACGAGGCCCAAAGAGAGGATGTTCCTTTGGAAGGATTGAAAACAACAAAGTTGATTAGATAATTCACAATTCTATTGTTTTCATCCTCTAACATGCCTAAATCAACACGTGACAGAAATGATCATTTGCTATTGAGGCAGGTGTGAGCTTAGTACTGATATCTGTATCTGTTAAAAGCTGTGTTAAAGGAGATTTACACGATTTTTAAGCACAATTTCATCATTAAGATGCAAAAAAATAGTTTGATACAAAATGTTCTACTGTGGAAAAACTTACAGAGTCAGAGTTGTTCATAGTGGCAGTGACAAAAACCAGACGTTTGAAGAGTTCAACGTCTCTAATCTCTCTCACAGAGAATTATTACATGAAATGATTATTAATAAGAGCTGAACTCTATTAGATCATGTTTACCACATGCTTTATGCTATAAATTGTAGCGCTCTGAGACTTGCAGTATTACACATTAAAGCACTGTGAAGAAGTAAATTCATAAATATTGACACAGTGTTGGTGATATTGCCATATCGATATTTTGAACACAGCTGTAATGGCAAATAACATATTAATAAACTGAATGAACAAAGCGCAGATATTTGAATACTGTAACCCGGCTTTACCTAAACATTCTGCTCTTCTGTATTACCATAAATACTTCATGAAATATATTTGTTTGAAATACCCACCAAATCTAAACATCTGTCTGACATTCATATAGTTTTATTTAAAAAATTAAAACTTGAGTCTCACCAGTTGCTCAGCTTCAGATGATTTCTGATGAGAAACATCTAAAACAAAACAGACACATGAGGTAAATGCAGCAAAACAACAACAGCAATGCATAACAATGAAAAACACAAAACAAACTGGTCATTATATATTACTGACTACAATGTAACCGAGTAAAACGTAGATTAATCTAAAGCACAAATAATACATTTTAAAAATACTCTAGAAAGTACAAATCCACCAAGACGTTACTAGAGTAAATGTAACTGAGCAAATTAAAATCATTACTACCCTCTCTGAACCACACAGACTGACTGACTATGTTCAGTTTCACTGTTGTAATCAGTGTGCTGACCCTGCTGCGCTGTGATCAGTGCGCTGACCCTGCTGCGCTGTGTTCAGTGCGCTGACCCTGCTGCGCTGGGATCAGTGTGCTGACCCTGCTGCACTGTTGCTCACTGTGCTGACCCTGCTGCACTGTGATCAGTGTGCTGACCCTGCTGCACTGTTGATCACTGTGCTGACCCTGCTGCACTGTGATCAGTGTGCTGACCCTGCTGCACTGTTGCTCACTGTGCTGACCCTGCTGCACTGTGTTCAGTGTGCTGACCCTGCTGCACTGTTGTTCAGTGTGCTGACCCTGCTGTACTGTGGTCAGTCTTAGGTTTATTTCTGAGGCAGTCTTTCATTTGGAGCGCGTGCTAAGCGACATCTGACGCAGCCGCGAGGCGTAAACAGACAAGCCGCTTAGCCGCTAGCTAGCTAACTACATAGGCTAACCTAACGCTGGTGTCTTCACTCGGCAGATCCACCCAGAAATACAGAAAAGTTTACTCCAGCTGACCGTTAGTGAGGCTGCTCATCTCATTTTGTCCCTACTCACCTTTTAAACGCAGAGTCTGACCGCTGCAGCTGTAACTCCAGTCGTAAAACCAGTCTCCGCTCCACTCGGTCCAGTCAGGTAACTAGTCAGCTACGCAGCTGAAAATCCTCGTTTGTGGAGCTGAAAGCGTCACCCGGCAGGCGGCGCTGTCTTAGTAAGGAGTGTAAGAGAGTCTAATCGAGGTTTAACACTCGCTAAACAAACTCGATAAGCTGGCCGCGTTAGCGACCTGAGAGACTCGCTCACTGTAACGGCTGTAACGGTCGCGCTCGGCTTTAAACGGAGGAACGGCGGAGAGCGCTCGCGCTTCAAAACCGAACGTCCAAGAGGCGGAGTCTCGCACTCTGATTGGTCTAAACTCCCGCCAGTCTTTTGTTTGTCCTCCCACAAAGCTTTTTTCTGGTTCGCGCCTCTGCTGTACTGAATGAACTGTGCTGCTTTGTTTTGTTTTTGTTTGTTTGTTTGTTTTTTTAATCTAGACACAGAGTAGAAAAGTGCAAACTCTTGAAATACACGAGACAGCTGTACAGCATTATTATACAGCATCACTGGAGGCCATGTCTTAATATATTAAAGTCTAAGTATGAAGTTGGACATTTAAACAAAAATCTGTTTATTATGTAATTTTACGTGGTGAAACAATAAAGATCTTTATATTACTACTCAAATACATTTGTTTATGATTGTTTGTGTTTTCCAAATACTGGAGATAATAATTTTGAAAGTTATACAAATTAAAAGTCTAACTTTGGGCAGCCCTGATCTGCTTAAGAAAATAAACAGAAGTGTAGATGTTGAAGAGAGTGAACCAAGGGCTTTTTCTGCATTAAGTTTTGGTGGTGTGAGATCTCTAAAGTACTCAGGTTAGCTGTTAAGTACATTTACTTCCTATTAGCTCAAAGTTGTTTTATCTTGGTTCCTAGCTTGTTGTCTCTGGTTACAGTTGTACATTTGAAAACAGATCAATGTTGTGTTAATCATAGCATGTTTTCTGCAAATGAGCAAAAGGCTGTGACTGACTGTGATTATCTCCTTTGGTAAATGTTACAAATTAAAAGTTATTCTACCATGAACTTCAATGATATAAGGAAACGAGTTTAAACATTTTAAGGTAAGGTAAATGGTTTAAGAATTGATTTTTTCTTTTGCTATTTTGCCACTGTAAACACATTTCTGCAATAATCAAAAAACAAAACATACAAAAAAAAAGAATCACAAAAGTACAGCAAGTAAAACCTTAGTGAGTGTTCTTTTAGTAATATCACACAAAAACCATAAGGTTACAGCAGGCTGTTTCTTGAGGACACACTTCTATTCTCTCTTATATAGTTATATTCTCATATTGTACATTAGGCAGTGCTGTGGTAATCCTCCATAGTAATTTTCAGTTTGGCAGTATCACAGGAATACCACACTCATACCACAGGACCTTTTGTAATGGACCACTCTTTGGTCTCAACTGAACTGTCTTAAGACACAACATCTCTGTGTCTTAAGACAAAGTGATGTCTTAAGTCGTGCCTCGTCTTCAAGACACACAAAATAATTACTTCTTTGTCTTAAGACGTTAACTTTCATGTCTCAAGACAAAGACAGTGTCTTCACTCATACGTCTTAAGATGTTCTTGAGAAGTCTTGGCATAAAAAAATGTCTCAAGACATCTTAAGACACAGTGACAGCTGAGTATGTAGCATGCATTTAGGTTAAGAACTACAGATTATATTATCATGTGTTTTTGCCTGTTTTAATCAGTTCCTGAGAATGAAACTGAGAAGATGCAGTAGAGAATATCCACACAATAATAATAAAGTAATAAAGTTCTAAAGGTTAATCAATGGGACATTAAATGGTTTTGTCATAAAAAGATAAGGTGCAAAAAATGTACCAAAGAATGTGAATGTCGAAAACCACTCTTCTTTGCCATAGGGAATGAAATCCTAAAACTGGTTGCTGTTCTTTACATTGAGATCTGCCACTTTTGCCAAAGAAGTTATGTTTAAATATATACTTAACTGTATGAAATTGTATGTTTAGCATGTTTCTGTTATGTTTTATAGGAATGTGAATAACCGTTCTCACTCTATTACCTGTTTTCTTTTTCCTCTCTCTGCAGATTGTCTGGTTGTATGATCAAAGAGAAAGGCTGTTCTTCTCTGGCTTCAGCTTTGAGTTCAAACCGGTCACACCTGAAAGAACTGGATCTGACCTACAATCACCCAGGAGAGTCAGGAGTGAAGGTGCTCTCAGCTAGACTGGAGGATCCACAATGCACACTGAGTACTCTCAGGTATGAATAACTGTGTTCAGAGATGCCTCTGTGTGTGTGTGTGTGTGTGTGTGTGTGTGTGTGTTTGTGTGTGTGTCTATGTGTGTGTTTGTGTGTGTGGTTTAATCAGAACAAACTACTGAAAACAGTAACTATCTGTTCCTTCTATACTTCTGCTGGCTCTCCAGCATGCTGATTCTAGTTTATGTATGCTATAATATCTATGGCCGCTCTCATTCACCTACACTTTTTTCACCTAGACTGTTCTCACTTTTCTAGACTGCACTCATTGTATTCACATAGAACACAGAGCAGCTTTCCCATGTTGGGGAGCTTCTTAACTACAGGAAATGCGTAATATATTTGTAAAGAATACTATTTGAATCTGATTGAATTTTGCGGTCCCACTTTATATTAAGTGTCTCTAATAACTGTGTAGTTACATGTGAATAACATATCAGAGTGGATCTCAATTTTAGATCAGAGGGTGTTTTTTTAATTTAGTGTTCTCATATGTGATATAGTTTGTTTAAAGTGTTTTGTTTAAGGTGTCTGTATTCATGAACATTGGTGTAGAACTGTGCTTTAGAACTAGGCAAGTATGGGGACTGTATTCTTTGCTCAACTCTTGGTACTCCAGAACTTTATTATGAATGGGGTCTGCCGCTATTTCTCTTTGTTGCATTTTTATAATTAATGGAAATCTGCGTAATTGCGCCAATCATTTTTGATCTGATATGCTAAAACATTAGAATGGGCAATATTCTCAAATTGCACAGTATGCATATTTCATTTTTTATATTGAAGTTGGAACAAATGAAAAAAAGACCAAGGAGATCTGTAGTGCAATAGATCTGTAGAGCAATATAATCACAAAATATAAAAACTATTGCATGTATTTTGTTCTGGGTGCCATGTACTTCACTAAGTCCAATTAAACACATCTAATTATGCTCTCTTTGTAATTAAGTACTTGAAGTACTGACTGTATCCACCATATACTCAGAAAAACATATGTTGTAAAGTGACATAATTTTTCAGCTACGATAAATATTTAAGATAAATATTGTCACATTGTTAACTACTGGGAAATAAATGTAATATATATTAAAAAAAAATAATAAATGTAAATAAAAATACATAGATGGAAACTGTGCTATTCACACCTTTTTCCGTTGAACATGTGAGGTGTTCATAAGGTGTCTAGAAATGTGTGAATTTCTTGATTGATTATTGCTTTCTGGAACTCCTCTTTTAGGTTTTACGTTCATCTGTAGGATTTTCAGTTGTACAGCCTACTGGGCTATGTGTGCAGTGCTGTTAGTTTCTTCTTTTTTTTGGTGGGGAACCCTCACGGTCTGCAGTTTATTCAAGAGAGTTTGCAAGTATTACAGTGTTATGTTTGTTTGTTAAATTATGGATGGAAACAAAAGGGATAAATGCAGAAAAAAAAATTGGAATCATTTTTCTCTGTGTCATCATATGTTTCCTGTAGTTAAAAAGCTCTCCAACACAGAAAAGCATTGTGTCACCAGTGAACAAGAGGAAGACTGCATATGCTCAGCCATATGACTGGGAATTCACTCTCTCTGTATAAAAAATGAGAGTGGCAAACATACAGTAAAAACAAATTCTCGGTCTCTCTCACAAACAAACCACTATCCTCAGAGCTTTAACAATGAGCTTGTACATTATAAAGAATGTAATTTAATAAAGCTTATATAAAGATTATATTTCATATGACAATACAAATACAGTGTCATGCAAAACCTCTGCTACTGTCAATAGCTAAGTAAGTAAAAGATGACCTGAGTTCCAAAAGGCATAAAGTTAAAGACAGCACATTTCTTATTTTAAGCAGGATTACGTTTTTATTTCCAACTTTTACAGTTTCAAAATAACAAAAAGAAAAAGGGTCTGAAGCAACAGTTTTGGCACCATGCATGTTTAGTGTTTAATAACACCACCTTTGGCAAGTATCACAGCTTGTAAACCGTATTTGTAGCCAGCTAAGTGTCCTTCAGTTCTTATTTGGGGGATTTTCGCTAATTCTTACTTGCAAAAGCCTTTTAGTTCTGTGAGATTCCTGGGCTATCTTACATCTACTGCTCTTTTGAAGTCTATTCATAAATTTGAATTTGATGAATTTGATGAATTTGTGCTGCTCCATTTAGCTGCTCTGCCTGGATTTGTTCCTCTCCCTTGGTTTTGAGTTGATCTCCTCTAATGTCTCACAGATATTGTCCTTTTTTCTCTTGTCTTTTATAGTTTTGTTTTTAAGGTATTCTTATGTTTCTTCAGATTGTTTCAACTTTTATCTCATTTCAAAAATGAAAATAACACAAAAATCTGGGAGCTCACACAGACATGACTGTGACGTCTCTCTCTCTCTGTCTCTGTGTCGCTCCCACCCATACAGACATTGTCTCTCTCTCTCTCCCACCCATACACAGTCTCTCTCTCTCTCACCCATACGCACACTGTCTCTCTCTCTCCCACCCATACACAACTGTCTCTCTCTCTCCCACCCATACACACACTGTCTCTCCCACATATACACACACTGTCTCTCTCTCTCTTCCACCTATACACACAGTCTCTCTCTCTCCCACCCATACAGTCTCTCTCTCTCCCACATATACACACATTCTCTCTCTCTCTCTCCCCTCTCTCTCTCTCACATTTATCCACACAGTCTCTCTCTCTCTTTCACACACACACACACTTACACACACAGTTTCACAGACTCTCTCTGTCTTCGTATTTTTCACTAATTCTCTCTCTTACCTGTATGTTCTGCACTATCTGCTTTTTCTTGCTGACACCCCTCTCTCTCTCTCTTCATTACCTACAGCTCTTTCTTGCTGATCCCCTCTCTCTTTCTCAGTTCAGTTCAAAGTTGCTTTGTTGGCATGACAAATACTAACACCTGTATTGCCAAAGCTTTTCTAAAGAGCAGCGTAGAACATTTATATATCCTGAGAGATGGATTTTGTGTATGTATTGCAAATTTTTATTCACCATGCCTATTTTCTATGTTTTACCCTCTACACCACTTTCAGTAAGCCTGTAAAATAATCCTTGGTGCCAAATGGAATCAAAAGCTTTTGTAAAATCTATAAAGCATGCAAATATTTTAGTTTTATTTTGGACAGCATATATTAGGGTGTGTAGGGTGTAAATATGATCAGTGGTGTGGTAATTTGATTAGAATCCAACTTGACTAGACATTGTGCTCAGTAAGGAAGTTTAAAAACCTACCATTTAAGATGCTACACATTAACTTCCCCAGATCACTGTTCACATTGACGCCTTGGTAATTATTAGGGTGGAATTTATCTGTGTTTAAAGATGGGTGTTATTTGTCCATGATATACAGATTTCAGGGAAGTAACCTACACTCAGAACTTTGTATCATTTCATTCAGTACCATCAGGCCAACATGATCTTGTAAGCGGGGTGTTGTGTCTCCGCTTAGTAAGGATAACGTGTAATACTTCACCTGAGAAAACTGAATAAGTGACAAGATCTGTGTCCCCCACGCCACATGCTTTTATTCTCAGTACTCACCTGTGTAATTATCTTAGCACCTATCTTGCTGCTGATGATGATCAGTGTGTATGTGTGCTGAAGATGTGGCAAGGTGGGCTTCAGGAAATACGTGGATCACAGTAGCAACCTGAAGCTGTTTGTTTATATGATTTTCTGAAGGATTTTATTGGCTCTACTTTCCTGAACAGTGTTTGTCCAAATAATTTGTCCGATTTGTATTATCAGTTCTCTGTGGTCTCTGTTTTTAAGCTGGTTCCAGTTCTCCATGGTCTTTGTTTTTGAACTAGTTCCAGTTCTCAGTTGTCTCTGTTTTTAAGCTGGTTCCAGTTTTCCACAGTCTCTGTTTTTAGGCTGGTTACAGTTTTCCGTGGTCTCTGTTTTTAAGATGGTTCCAGTTCTCCACGATCTCTATTTTTAAACTGGTTTCAGTTCTCCATGGTCTCTATTTTTAAGCTGGATCCAGTTCTCCATGGTCTCTGTTTCTAAGCTGGTTTCAGTTCTCTGTGGTCTCTGTTTTAAGATGGTTCCAGTTCTCCATGGTCTCTGTTTTTAAGATGGTTCTCCCAGAACTGGTTTGTTCTGATTGGCTCCTCAGTCAGTGTCAGCTGTCAGTGAGTGTACTGAGCCTTTTTGGTTCTGAGTGTAAGTTTATACTGCTTCAGTGTTTCACAGTAAAGACAGTGAATGTTAGTGTTTGGATCTCTGAGCTTTTGATTTGACAGTTTCCTGAATTTCTTTTGCATATTTTGTCACTCTTGATCAAAGCAGTTGTCTTCTTTTTGAATGTAGTTTTAAATTTTCAGTTGAGCCTTTTCTGGGCAGTTTTGTCAAAGATTCTTTACTGCCAGATTGACTCCTTCATTACTAAGAGTGTATGGTGTCCAGAAAGCTGTCTAAAAGTTGAATGTCTTGGTCTCTGAATGCTTTCTGGAACTCATCTGCTGTACAGCTTACTGGGCTGTGTGTTCAGTGCTGTTAGTCTCTGTCCTTTTAATGAACACAGTAATTTGGCTGTGGTCAGACAGAGGGGTCAGTGTTTAACAGTGAATGCACTGAGAGAGAAAGTGTCTAAATCTGTTATCATATTGTCTACTGTATTTGTCCCAAGAGGTAAGCAAAATGTATATCTTCCTAAAAAGCCCCATTGTGTCCTACCATTGATGATGTACAGACCCAGACTCTGACAGAGCTGCAGAAATTCTTCTCTGTTTCTGTTATTTCTGCCGTCATGATTGTTTCTGTGGGGATAAAGATGATTGTTATTAATAAAACATTTTTTCTTTGTAGTAAAAAGATCTGTTTCTGTATGTATAAAGTCCATTTGTGTCACTGTTCTGGTGTTCAGATCACCGCAGACCGGCACATTTCCCTATGCCTGGAAATGACACAAGCTCTGAGGAGGGTTTATATAGCGCAGAGGAACAGGTCCTTATGTGAAGAGACTATAGTGTTTCTGATTTTAAGCCAAAGAGGTATTTTCCTGTTTTACTGTGTCTATAAATAGATGTAGCTTAAATCTGTACAGATTATTAGTCCTCCTGATCATCGGTCTTGGCGTACTGTGCTCAGCTTTTGGGACGGTGCTGTAGTTTCTCTGTATTCTCTGGAACAGTGAGTGACAGTCGGCTGTGCTCCACATCTTCTTTATGATGATGTCAATGTCTTTGATACAGTTTTGTAAATCATCATTTAAGATTTTCAAGCCAAACACTGATGAGCTCAAGGCTTAGATATTCCAGACTAACTGAAAGTGAGATGTGTCTGTCTCTCTTTCTCAGAAAGAGAGAGTCAGAGAGAGAGTCACAGAAATTGAGAGAGACAGAGAAAGGGAGACAGACTCAGAGACAGAGAGAAATAAAGAGAGAGAGCGGGGCTGAGCGAATCAACACAGTGCAGTTCTACAATGAAATGAGTCAAGTCAAAGTTTATTTATTTAGGGCTTTTTACAACAAGTGCTGTCACAAAGCAGCTTTACAGAAAAATCCAGGTCCGAGCCCCAATGAGTGTCACCAATGGCGACAGTGGCAAGGAAAAACTCCCTAAGAGCAAGAGGAAGAAACACAGAGACAAGAGACACCTCTGGTCGACACTGGATACCAAACAGCATCAGTATAAAATATTAGTATACAAAACGGTGAAAAACAGGTGGAGCAATGGTTAATTAGATAGTTTGAGTTTATGCAGCAGCAGCAGCAGGAGGGTCAGTTCATGCAGGTGAGGTTTGCACAACCTTGTACAGCGTGAAACTCCATGGTGGTCAAAATGTTGCAGATCAGCCAACAGAGATGGAGCTCTGGTGACTCTAGCAGATCTGGTGGCTCCCATGTGGCGACTCAGGCAGACGTCGCTCAGGGGCTCAAATAAAGAGAGAGAGAGAGAGAGAGAGAGATTAACAGGACAGGTCAGTTTATGGACAGATATTAGTGAGTAATAATGCAACAATCAAAATGCTTGTACAAACAGAAAAGTTTAGAGTCTAGTTTTGTAGAGAGTGTGTCTGAGTCCCGGACAGAGGTCGGGAGATGATTCCACATATAAGATTATAAGAAATAAGATTTTACTCATTTTAAATAGTAAAAAAAGAAAATCAATATATAGTGGTCAGTGTTGATATTGTGGTGATCAGTGTTGATATTCTAGCGATCTGTGTTTATATTGTGGGTGGATAGTGTTGATATTGTGTTGGTCAGTGTTTATATTACGGTGGTCAGTGTTTATATTGTGGTGATCAGTGTTGATATTGTGGTGGTCAGTGTTGATATTGTGGTGGTCAGTGTTTATATTGTGGTGGTCAGTGTTTACATTGTGGTGGTCAGTGTTGATATTGTGGCGATCTGTGTTTATATTGTGGTGGTCAGTGTTTATATTGTGTTGGTCATTGCTTATATTGTGGTGGTCAGTGTTTAGATTGTGTTGGGCCACTACAAATAAATCAGTGTTTGGGAAACACTGTATAAGTCAATGCACTTTTCTCTTGAGAAGTGCTTCATAAGTTCAAAATTAATAAATATTACATAACCAGTTAATCACTATATCACCTCTCTGAGTTCCTATGTTCATATTCCCATATCATTACTGTGTTCCTATATTTAATAATGTATACGTGTATACATATATACATATTATAAACCTTAAAAATCAACTAATAGGTCTCGTTCAATGGCTACTTAATGATTTAATTCTGATGACTCCTTTATTCTTGAGGTGTGCTAATGACTTGTTTTTTTATTTTTGTTTATTTTTTGTTAATGTTAAAGTAACAGTAATTACAATCATATAAGGTGTTAATTAAGACTTTATTTCGTGTGAGTATTAGTTGTAGTATAAGCTTCAATGTATTACTATCATTAGTTAATGATTAACTGACACATAGTCTAGACTCCATTACTGTGCAAAAACAACAAGAACTCACAGTTCTTAAAAATCAAAAATGGCAGAGCATGTAGAACTGACAATATCAACAATGAGATATTAAAACACAGTAGAGCTAAATTATAACTGGCCATCCTAAAATTATATAATCCAGAGCTAGACAGTGAAATTTTCCCTATGATCTGGAATAGAGATCTCATCACACCAGATGTTCACTGTAATATTTTTACTGTAATACATTTACAGTTCTGTGTGTTTGGTTAGTTAAGGCTTTATACAGTTTTCAGACTCATATACTGAATACACTCCTCCCTGATGTGACCATTTCAACACTGTAGGTGACTCAAACTACACGGTTTATATAAAAACTGTGTAAACATGTTTGTATAGTTTGTTCAGTTTAAAGTTTTTAAGCTCACTTTTTCTTACAAACATCACAGGATGTGAAAAATCACTGAGAGCTATTTGAGTTATTTACCTCATGTTTAACGATACTTTAATATATATTTTTTTACTTTAATAGTTTTGTTACTATTTTTACAAACTGCACTGTTTAAAGCTCTAATCACTTTAATTTTTATAACTTTTTAATATTAATTTAATGTAAGTTGTGAGTTTTGTTCTTGTAAATTTTCACACCACAAACATCAAATTTGTGGTAAATATACAGCGGTGAAATAAGTATTGAACAATTCACCAATTTTCTAGGTAAATTTATTTCTAAAGGTGCTATTGACATGAAATGTCAGTAACAACCCATCCAATCCACACATGCAAAGAAATCAAACCATAGATGTCCATAAATTATGTGTAATAATGAGAAATGTCACAGGGAAAAAGTATTGAACACATGAAGAAAGAGAGGTGCAAAAAGCCATGGAAAGTCATGACACCATCTGAAATCTATCAGTAATTAGAAAGCAACCCTGCCACTTAGTGCAAATTAATATCAGCTGGTTCAACTGATGGCCTATAAAAAGGTGTCTCATTACCAAGGTGCCACACAAGAAACATCTCATGATGGGTAAAACCAGTGAGCTCTCCCAAGACCTTAGCAACCTTCTTGTTGCAAAATATACTGATGGCATTGGTTACAGAAGAATTTCTAAACTACTGAAGGTTCCAGTGAGCACTGTTTGGGCCATAATCCAGAAGTGGAAAGAACATCATTTCACCATAAACCGGCCACGATCAGGTGCTGCCCACAAGATTTCAGACGGAGGAGTGAAAAGAATTATCAGAAGAGTTGTCCAAGAGCCAAGGACCACTTGTGGAGAGCTACAGAAAGACCTGGAATCAGCAGGTACAATTGTTTCAATAAGTAATGCACTCAACTGCCATGGCCTGTATGCACGCTCACCATGCAAGACTCCATTACTGAAGAAAAAGCATGTTGAAGCGCGTAAAAAGTTGCTCAACAACATTTAAACAAGCCTGTGAAATACTCTGAGAATATAGTCTGGTCAGATGAGACCAAAATTGAACTCTTTGGGTGCCATAATAAACACCATGTTTGGAGGTCAAAAGGCACTGCATATCACCCCAAAAACACCATACCAACAGTGAAGTTTGGAGGTGGGAACATCATGGTGTGGGGCTGTTTTTCAGCATACGGCTCTGGCACGCTTCATATAATTGAAGGAAGGATGAATGGACAAATGTACCTAGACATTCTTGATAAAAATTTGCTGCCATCTACCAGGATGATGAAGATGAAACGAGGGTGGACATTTCAGCAAGATAATGATCCCAAACACACAGCCAAGGAAACTCTCAGTTGGTTTCAGAGAAAGAAAATAAAGCTGCTAGAATGGCCCAGTCAATCACCTGACCTGAATCCAATTGAAAATCTACGGAAGGAACTAAAGCTCAAAGTTCATAGGAGCCCACGGAACCTTGAGGATTTGAAGAGTGTTTGTGTGGAAGAATGGGCCAAAATCACACCTGAGCAATGCATATGACTAGTTTCTCCATACAGGAGGCTTCTTGAAGCTGTCATCACCAACAAAGGCTTTTATTTATTAAAAAAATTTCAGTAAGCGTGTTCAATACTTTTTCCCTGTGTCATTTTTCATTATTACACATAACTTAATTTATGGACATCTATGGTTTGATTGCTTTGTGTGTGTGGAATGGATGGATTGATACCGAAATCTGGTGAACACCCATTGTATATCAGCTCCAAATATCAGTTATCAGGGTCCCTGATTACTAATAACTGGTATCGGTCTTGAAAAGCCATATCAGTCAACCTCCACGTACCCCCACCCACACACACACACACTACAAAGAGCTTTATAATTCCACTCATTCACTGATCACAGAAACATCCAGAGTCAGACCACCACACAGTGTATCTCAGCAACTGCACACATCCAGAAAAAGCCCCCCAGACCCCTCAAAGATAAACAGACCCCTCAGACCCCTCAATCACAGTTCAGTTCACTTTCTCACCAACACAACTGAAAAAGATTCACAAAACACACCAAAAACAATAAATCAATAATTGAACCAATGAAATTTCCTGAGTTAATAAATCAGAGTGTTACAGATTCCTGAACAGAGAAACACACAGATTTAATCAGATTATCTGATTAAAATAAAAATCCCAAAGAAAGAAACACTTTAACTCAGAGATCATAATGTAAAAACAGTAAAAGGCTCCATAAGAAACACTGGAGGCCCAGAGAAGAATGACTCTGTAATCAGTGCGGCTCAGAACAGAAACAGACACCATTTTCTCTCCTCATGCAGCAAAAATAAAGATCTCGGAGAAGATTATTACAGTTCAGTTTAAACTGATATCCATCATTAGGAGAGAAAATGATTCAAACTGAAGATGTGATACTGATGTGTTTAGGAGAGACACCAGGATGTGTTAAAATATCAGATAAATATGTTTACAGCTGTTACACACAGAGAACAGAATGAAAACAGAACCTTAAACTAATCACAAATATATTATTTAACTGTGTGTGTGTGTGTATCTATGATGTGTGTGTGTGTGTGTGTGTGTGTGTGTATACATACATTACATATTTATGTATGTATATTTTTTTATAGATGTATAATTTTACACTGGACAAATGTGAAACAGAGAGACAAAGAAAGGGAGAGAGAGACAGAGAGAGAGAGAAAGAGAGAGAGATAGACAGACAGGTAGAAAGAGAGAGAGAGAGAGAAAGTGAGAACATTTGAATGAATATATTAATGTGTGTGTGTGTGTGTGTGTGTTTAGAGTGGAACATGGAGGTGAGAACAGAATCAAACCAGGACTGAAGAAATGTAAGTACACACACTCACACACACACACAGACACACACATACTTGTTTTTGTGAAAATTCAGGACATGTGACATAAACCTACAATATTGGAACACATCTTTCTGAGAGATATATTAATATTAAGTTCAGTTTAAATTATTTACCTTTCTTTTTAAAGGCACTCATGGTCCCTTGGATCAAAGGATCAGCTCTGTCCCCTTTTTCCAAATTCCACTCACAGCCTAATGCTAACCACACACTAGAAGACTTTAAAAAGACTTTGACAAGACTTTTAAAAGACTACAGTCTGACACCCTCTCACAGCTAAAGACAATCACAGTGTTTTTAGTCACAGACTATGATTTGCAAAGACTGGGGATCTTGCAGGGTCACTATTTGCAAGACTGCAACTAGAGTTAGAACCCCTTTTCCTTCTTCACTCTATAGTGGTACAAATGGAAAGATACATTGACTGAGCGTGTAAAGATCTGGGGCTTAGCCTAGTTCACTGTAGAGCTGTATATTCTGGCAGATCATCACCTAGAATTGTATTAATTTATCTGTAAAATGTGTAAATTTTTTGTTTATCATAAAGATTTACACATCAACACAACATGCAGCGATTCAGCACTGTTGACTGGGTGTTATGAACTAAACCATAAAAAACTAACAAACAAAATAAGAAGCCGCTGTAACAGAGCCAAAAAATGGAAAAAACATTGATGCTTCTTCAGTAATGTTGTCTATATATTGTCTATATATATATATGTATGTATATATATATATATATATATATAGACAAATCACACTGCACGCATGCGCTCATCCGCTCGCTCTCACGCACATCACTATTTGCATGAGCCAAGACTTAAAACATACAATCATATTAAACGCGGCTGATTTTGTCGCAGCATCAAGGCGAAAAAATGACTGATTTAAGACGGCCTTCCTGACCACCTCACACTAAACAATCGAGATGACATGAGCGCAGTGCAACTCCAGCAAGACGCGACTATAACTCTCATGATTTTTTCGGACAATGGAAATTTGTCTCCGACAGTGAAATCGCGTGAAAAGTCATTTGGTGTGAGGCCGGTATAAATGTTTTAATATGTAAAACATCAATGATAAGTTGGCTGGCATATTTAATAAATGTCATTCTCTCGTAGCCAGTAGTTTACACCATGAAATAATTATGTTACACAAGTGATATAATAAACAATGAGCAGTGAAAAGAGACCACCATAGATTGATCATTCATTATAGATGATTATTCATAGATTGATCATCATAATCGATCATTCTCAGCACAGCTGTGACACTGAAATGGTCGTGTGTGTTGCTGGAACACAATGTGTGTAAAGGCTGGGTGATACAATGATATAGAGATAAATTACATCACAATATGTTTTTCAGTCAATACTTCCAGAAAACTGAACAAGTACATGTATTAGGAATATGTATTCCGACTAATTTGATATGTGTGTATCTGTAACAGTTAATGAACAGACACTCTGTTAACTACAGAGAAGGAAATCACAACAATAACAGAATAAAAATAAAAAAAGAACATTGGCTGAAATTAATGTGGGACTGTATGTTTACTTATTAGGTGACAGTGCTGGTGTTAGGATTCTCAAAAAATATGGAGCACAAAATCTTGTAGCACACAAAAGAATACACTTGTATTTTTATTACTCATAAACAGCCAAGTAAAATCTGAACGTTTCATGCTGTATGAGTATCAGAGGCTGCCTCTTCAGATGAACTAATGAGTTAACACCACAGCTGACTGGTACTCTGGATACTGATAAGGACTCATCATCTTCTATAAAGGTGTTTTCCTTTCATTGCTTCTGGAACGATCAGCTAGAGTAGTTAACCTAGTGAACAACACACGTTAATGCCCTTGTGTTTCAGAGCAGCAAAGTTTAACACTCTATAAAACTCACAAATCCAATTAAACAGTCATGTTAATACATAACATTCATTGAATTGTTATCCTGTATGTTTTTTCCATCCTCCTATAATGAAACGTATGTAGTCAAACAGTGATTTCAGTGTTCAGATACTGGTACCTCAATCGGTTAACCAAGCTTTCATGCACATATCATTATCATAGACTAGTTTACTGTTTGCCAAATTGAAAACTGGCCACATTAACATGCAGCCTAATAATCCGTTAATAATTGACTAATATCTCAATCGGAATACAACGCATCCATATAAACACCTCAATCAGAATAGACTAGTCTAAGTGAGGCCATTCAGAATACAGAGTCTATCTGATTGAACGTGGTGAGTAATCCTGTAAATAATCCGTTAAACATAAGAATCATATCCGCGCAAACGCCGGTATCTGATTACATTCCCTATCAGAAAGTTTAAGTCCATTCTGCATGTGTGTTGCGTCATAGAGAAAGTTTATAATGTTCAACATGGCGGCTCAGAAACTGGTCTGCAAAGGAGACGAAGTTTATGCTCTGATCTTTAAAAGACGGCGGTGGGACGGACGTCCAGCTTATGTGTCTCAGAACACGACGTCTTCCTCTCGGTCTTCTTTAAGGACATGTGAAGGCCATTTTCCTGAGTCTGACATCATTTTAAAGTAATTAAAAGCATAAGCGCTGCTCACTGCTGCTCACTGCTGCTCGTCTCACTCCGACCGGCATCACGCTGGTTGCCATGGTAACATCTATACTAAGCGGTACTCTACGCACATGTTACAAGTTTGGATCGGATTACTTGTACTGAGCATGTAAATGGAGTGTTGAGTAGAGTGAGCATAAACACCTCAGTCTTAATATATAATTGGAATGTGTTCAATCGAATTGGAGAAAATCTTTGCATGTAAACACAGACACTGAGTGAGATGACATTCAACTGCATGAACATATTGTTAGTTATTGACATGCTTAGCCAGCAAGAGTCAAATTAATAATTTCAGTGTTCCACACTTTAACATGTGTATATTAAGGTAACATTAGGGAGGATAACAGGAAACTGGGACATTATTTTTGTTTTTATTTAAATGTAAATAAGAAGCTGCAGTCATTTCAAAAGTAATGTTGATGTTTGTGCTTTAAGGGCCGGCAAACCGTTCTGTTGAGATCAGAACATCTTTAAAGTCTCCTTAGGCTATAACCATATTGCCTGGTGTGACATTCACACATATTATCAGCCTGTGAAGCACTGTACAGTTTCAGGTACTCCTGAAGAGAGCAGCCCTGATCCAGCTCATTAACTGATTATGGAGCCCTTCATTAGCTGGATCAGGTGCTCTGGGGAGCAGGATTAAGAGACACAGCTTTCTACAAATTAACCTCTGCACGGTCATGTTTAGAGCATCAACTCCTTCCTGCTGTGTTGCTTGAATGTTACCATTAGCCAGTTGCACTAGACTCAACAGCAGCAATGTATTTATTCACATTATACCTGAACACAGAGACAAACAATAGATAATCATTTACACCAGAGAAATACATAAAGAACGCAAGAACAATCAGCTGAAGTTGGCTTCTTGTCCAGATTTTCCGATCCACCTTAAATGATGCACATTTCCACAGGCGTCAGAATGTAACCGTGGTGTCGTTTAAAGTGGAACGGGAAATTTGAAGGAGAAGCTGGTGAATAAGAACCCAGCTTCATGTTTGCACTATTACATGTTCACAGACTGCACCAGAATATAAACTACAGCGATATATTGTTGTGCCAACTACTCTTTGTAGATTAATAATTTTGTAAAGAGTCCAAAAAGTTATGTAAACTAGCTGGCATTGTCACTAAGAGTATTAGCATTTATGCTAACCACTACAGGTGTTTATTGTTCATATTTCGACTTTGGCCCAATCAGAAATACACAGTTACACTTATATATTAACACCACTGACTGAATATAAACGATGGTAACCAGAAACGTTAGACTAACTAAATTAATTGTATGATCAAAAATTGCTGGCTAGCTATTTTAATTAGCTGGTGTTAACTACCTGTTTTTTAGCAACTAATTCAACATTACTGGTCTGTTACAGCAATATATATTTGAGCAAATCACAAATGTACATTATTATTGTTCAAATGGTTTAATTATATTAATTTAAGTGAGATTATTCCTGCTGTTCTCTGCTGCTCCGGTCGGTCTTATCTGAGCTTTTGGCATGAAGGGTCTGGAAAATAGAGCAGTGAAGCTCGCAGATCACTGGTGTGCAGTTAGAACCAGTCAGAAGTTCCAGTGCATTAACAGGTAGTTTATCAGGGGAAAAAAAGGGATTAAAAAACAGAGGCATTACAGAGAATGTATGCTGTGGAAAAATGAATCAGGCACCACAAAAAAAATAAAATAAAATAAAATAAAAACGTTTTGTGCACATATCATTATACACAATGCAATTTCTGCATTAATTAAAAATATACACCTCATTAAGAGCTCATGTTTAGCATTTAATAACTATAAAGCAGGCTGTTATCATCTGTGTGTCAACTCCAAATTGGCTGTATCCCAATATGAATAAGCCCCCTGAGTGAATCCGTCAGCAGGTAATCTACAGTTTGTGTGGCTGGTTTCTATGGTGCATCAACATGGATCATTTTAGCTGACAGACACTGTACTGTACGTTTAGCTCTAACATGATTCACATTTAATTTAATGTATTAAAGTCATCATTAAAATGGAAATGTCTACAAATAAACACATTTTAGCCAGGTATAGATCATTTTGGTACACTATGGATCAACTATATATTTGATATTTGATTTATTTATTATTCATAATTCATTGTTTTGATTTATTTTTATCTAGTCAGTACTGTGAAAAGGTATTAGCCCTCACTCGATTTCTTTTATTTTTGCTAATTTGTCACATTTAAATGTTTCAGATAATCCAACTACTGTTAATAAAGATAAAGACAACACAAGTAAACACAACATGCAGCTGTCATGTTCAAATGAGAGCTCCTCAGCATGTAGGTTGGGGTTTGGATCATCCTGTCAGTCAATATTTATGCCATCTTTCTCCTATGAGTGCTGAAAACTTACTCAGATGAGGTGCTAGTGGGACATATACAAATATATCCTTGCAATATTGACTTCCATGGGAAAGAGGCTCTTTTCCGCACCCCCCACCATCAATAGATGATGGCTTTGGGGCGTATTTTGGAGATGAAGGAATACTGCACATAATCTCACAAGCCAGGATATTGGTCTCCAGACAGTCATGACGTGTGACGTTTCTTGAAGCAAATGTAGTTCTCATTTGATTGACATCATCATTTATCTAGAGCGATAAAAGAAAAAAATCAAGGTATAGAGAACATCAACATTAGTCTTTTGAAAAATATTAAGTAAAAGTCTTAAATTCAACCATGCAAAAGGTCAGCTAAGCTAGCAGATCACTGACTGACTACAAATAAAGTCTAAACAGTGCCACATTCAGCTCTTATAAACCCAGTAATGATCTCATAAACTAGACATCAGTCACATCTACTCACGCATAAATTACTCCTAAATCAGAACAAAAACCTTAAATACAGCGAGTAACTATTAGCTTATTAGGTGAACTGCTAGTTGGCTCTGTTGTGCTGTTACCTGAGAACATGGATCAAAGATCTTTTTAGAGTATGGTGTTACAGTAACTTTGTCTTTTGACGTCTACAGAGATAAACAAAACACATTTTTACATAATACAACATTGACGTCACTGTGCAGTCAGAATGAGCACTGGTTTGATAGGAACAGAATTTTAAATGACACTAGACAGTAATAATGTTTAATTATTAAACATTATTTTTATAATGTTCTAACCTTGATTAGAGTGGTGCGCCATTAAGGTTATCTCCTCCATAATCATACTTTATCTTCTCATCTCTCTTAATATCTTTTTTGTGAACAAACACAGGTGTGTTCTACCATTTACTACAATTTATGCATTATTTAATTGGGATCAGCACTGTCATTGACCAAGCGCCCAAAGGACCCTTTATCATCAGTGGCATCAATGCTGCTTAAAAAAAGAATTAGTAGTAAATTTTCTTTTAAAAATGTAACAAAAATATAAAGAACATACATAAAATATACAAATGATCTAAACTTCACACTTACAGTGAAAGCAAAGAACAGAATCTTTATAAAGCTACATTATAAAATCTGAGAGCTCAACAAACAGTTTCCCCATTGTGTCTTTTGCAAATTCACCATGACCTAAAAGACGTCATTGAAAAAGATAATAAATAAAATGAAAATAAGGTGACATTTTCTCAAACTGATTTTCTGAACAATGTTCTTACCTCATTCTATTGTTAGTTAATCAACATTAACCTTCTTCATCTTACTTATTAAACCATTTAAAAACCCCTTTGAAATCAAATGGCTGAATATCATTCAAAGTAAAAGGTGCTACACTGTTACTTAACACTCTTACAGCTCAATTACACATTTAGAAAGAAACATGCAGACATATTCTCACCTTTGTACTCATCTATGTGTCTTTCCTCTATTGTACTGTTCAGTTACACTACATACATGGTTCTTTGGGTTGAGTCTCCAACAAAGTGCATCTATGTGGTAAGTGGAGCAGATAACAGTTGGTTAGTTTATTAGGTATAAAGTGACCAGGGAGTTAAAACAACGCTGCCAAGCTGAATATTAGTATCAAGAGAACTGGATAAAATGTACAGTATCATGTATATAAAATTATAGCTTTAGATTGCAACAGAATCAAATCATTTAACAATCATTTTACATTATTGCTGTTAAATAAACTCACCTGTCTGTCTTGGGGCACTCACGGCATCATCCACAGCTTCATTTTCCGGTTCACTTCCATCACTGTCATCAGTTGTGTTGATCTCATCTTAAAGCAGCAGCGAGCAAAACTAAATCTGCAACCAATATTCTACATGTTACATTAATCATGGACTATATCATCACTGCTGGACAAAATCCCCATAAGTCCAAAATAGTGACTTTATGGGACAAAGAAAATCACTTTAAACTTTTAATGTAAGTTAATGTTAGTGTTTAATTTCAAGTAGTTCCTCATTAAAGAGCAGCGAACATTTATAAAGCGTGAAAGAAAACATGGAGACATGGTTTTGTTTCCACTCTGAAAATATATATATGTATATAACTGCCATCTCACAATTACATCATGAAAGCATTAAATGAGTCCTCCACACATATTTGCCTTAACGTAAGTACTGATATAGTGCAAACACAGATACATACCTTCAGTCTCAGTGTGATCAATGATTTGCCTTGTAGATCAGGGAGACGCCCTTTTTCCATGGCCAGCAAAAGTTTTGATATTTTAGCCAGCTGAGTTTTTCTTCTGGGAGCCTGTAAAACTCACAATGTTCATGAATGACCCAAAAAGTCTGAAACTTGATCCAATTCATTGTTTTTCAGATGAATTTGTGAGAGAGTCGCCACATGTTTATGCAACTGTGCTGATCTGAGATGTTCTTGATTTTGAGCACTGCATTGCGTAGAACCTCAGACAGTCCTGTCCTCTGTAATAACTTTAACAGCTGGGTCTGGCAAACGAGAAGCAGTTGGCCTCCTGAACCCCACGCCTTTCTTTTACTAACTAAAAGAGTCAGAGCATCTACCATGTCTGGTGTGAAGGACAGCGACCTTTCACCCCTTTCACCTTTGATCTCAACTCTGCTGAAATGGCTGCAGAGTTTCTGTTCAAACTTAGAAAGGCCAACTGCAACATCTTCATAAAGAAGAGCTTTATCTCTTTCTTAAAAGCTTTTAAGATGCATCTTGGAGATTCTCAGCGCGTCTTCAGTTAAAAACAATCATTCTTGTGAGTAGTTTTAGTGAGCTCTGCATAGCTTTGTGGTGATGGAGCCTTTTCCAGAATTTCAGATGCTGCATCTGCTGTTGTCTCCAGGAGTTTGTGAAGAAGCTGAGCATCATGATGAAAGGCAGTGTTGATGGTTTGTTGAACTTTGCTTCATTCAGTGTGTTTAAAGCTGTATGTGAGATCAGCTCTGACCATTTGGTGGTTTACAGCTTTTTGACTTGATTAACTCTTCATCTTCAGCCATAAGAGCCCTGAATGATCTCACAAACCTTCTGCAAAGAGTGCCCTAATTTCAGTGCTAGGCTCAGCATTCAGTAGCAGTTCTTTTCCTCATCATAGTCTGACACCTTCTTGACAGCTTGAATAACCTTTGAGAAACTTGCAGGTTTTATAGCTTCTTCCAGGCTGTGTATAGAAGTTGATGACTTGCTGCACAGTTATCAAAAACCTTCCAGTTTCATGGAGCTTCTGCTGAATATACTCATATTTGGTCGGCTCATTGCTGTGTTTGTTGAAGAAAGATATCGCTAGTTGATAAATACAGAAGTCACTGCGTACTACAGAGACAGCCTCATCTTCTTTCATTGCACTCAAGAGCTTCCAAACCCCCTGGGATATCTGTTGTGAGAGGCTGCCAGAGCAGCCAGACCCAAAACTTTGGTTCTTCCTTGCTGTTTGTTTAGTCCACCTGATTTTGCTGAACATCTTCTTACATGTCACCATAGGTCTTTATGTACAAGCATTCCTCTGCAATACATGCAGTGCGCAAATTGTTTTGAATCAGTTTGGTCTTTGTTTTAGTTTAAGCAGCTCACTTCCTTTCTGTAAAATATCTGAATTTTGCTGATTAGTTACACTTGTTCCTAATTTTTTCCAGCAGTCGTTTATGTCCTTTTGAGTACTTTGGGAACGACAGTGGTTCTGAATCTTCAGCCTCATTCATGTGGGTTTTCAAGTTGTAAGAAATTTTGGATGGTGGTTTCACGCAAATGTAACAGTAGTTTTTCTTGTTTTCAGAACAAAAAATTACAGAAGACATTTTTCAGTGAAAGCTCTTGTATCCTCCTGTCCTGTCAGTGATACATCCTGAAAATCAGTCTCACTATCAGCAGCTCTGACCTCCAAGAGCTCTTCCTCTGTAGGTGTTTCAGTGACTGATCTGGACGGACAGAAGGCATTTGTTCCACTGCCTAAAGCTGCAGCTTCCTATGACAGTTTGATGTCTGAGACTGGCTTCACCTCAACTTTCCTTGAAAGTATATTTTCCTATTCTCTAGAGCTGTCTGATTCATCATCTGATACATCATCTGATTCTACATCTGATTCATCAACTGATTCTACATCTATCAACTGCTTCTCATAACAAAATAAGTCAGCTTTTTCATTCAAACAAGCTTCTTCCGTGGCCTTCAGACCCTGTTTCCCACTCTTGTTGCTTGAGTGTTTTAGGGCCGACTCTGAACGGCAAGATTTGGTGAATTTGAAAGAGACAGCTTTCACTTTCTGCTCGCTGATTTGGGCCTTGTTTTCATATCCTATTGCAGCTCCACTGAACTGTCTGTTTCACTATCTGACTCTGACTCATATTCTTCATCTGATAATGACTCATCCTCATCAGAACTGGAGTTCCTTTTCTGCTAGTATCAGAAAATAGAAGATCACAACACTCAGTATAAAACAGTAACAGTTCATTAAAGAAACTGTAAATATTCTTACCCATTAAACCAGATCTCTGTCATTCTTTTCAAGTTTTTCAGAGCTGGATTTGTGCCAGAAGCAAGATCAACTACAAGAGAGAAAAAAAAAGCACTGCTGCCAATGAAATACACAGTAATTTAAGGAACACTCCTCAACTGCGGATTTCAGAGATGTCTGACAGCAGCACATGTAGTCCAGTATTTATTCAGAACTATTAAAGATTTTATTCAGCTTCAAAAACAAATCAAACCCATTTATCAATACTATCCTTATTCCCCATTGTTTGAAATCAGGTTAAATAAGTTAAATGAGTTTTTATCCATCACTTTCAAAAATGGCATATCAAAAATATCACAGTGTGATAAATATAGGAATGCCCCCCTAAATATGAAATAAAGGCATTCATAAAGATGTGATATTAATCATTTACTGTTTTAAACATCTAACCATAATGACCATTACTGACCGTTACTGACTGATCCACCTGAGTGATGCAACAGGTCCAACACATGCAGGGCATTTGTTCATGCTTGAAACAGTTGCAGGGACTCACTCGTGTTTACAGTTCTGTTGGCAAAACATTATGATTTAATCAGACAATCTGTTCAAATCCAGACAATAATACTTTGAAATTCTGTAGTCAAAAAATAATAAAAATAATGATTTTGATCAGTGTGACAAATCTGAGAACAGGAACTGTCTGCAGTCTTTCTGTAATGATTAAATCATTAAATGGCCCAAATTCTACATTTTTCTTGTTTACTTTTCTTCCAAGCTTCACTTATAATGTTTGTCTTTTATGTATCAAAAACAGTCATCATTCATTTTTCAGTGACCATTTTTCAGCCTCTCTTTATCCTTTTGAAATAAACAGGTTGTTTTTGTTTCTGTGCTTTTAAGCTTCATATAAATGAGCTCTGCTCTGATTGGCTGCACTGTATTGTGCTGCATTCAAAAAGCAGTCCAGGCTGAAACAATCTTATAACGTCAGTGTGAGTGGGCAGGGCTAAACTGCTGTAGGTTGAATAGGTGGATGTGTGTAAATGTGTAGGTTTTCATGACATTACAGAAACAACAAACTCAAAAAGGGCTGTTTTTGCAGCTTAGTTTCCACTGAATGACTGAATGGTCTGGGAGTGACTCTGACAGTGTTCAAACACCACATCCAGCTCTTATTTAAAAAGGGTGAAGAAAATTCAGTTCTCCATGATTTGGGCTCTTTAATAGAACACTTAACGGTGAGTGAACTTCCATTCACTGTGACTCTGACAAAATGTCTGTAACGTTTTTCTGATAGTCACAGCAACAGTTTCTCTAAATTACCTTTTGTGTTGCGTCTCTTGGAACCTGTGGAAGCTGCTCCTCAGGCTGGAACTGGTCCTTCTCGGTCACCAGAGGGTTAATTGTGATCAGAACATCTGTCTCAGCAATGTTCCAGAAACAGAAATAAAATTCAGAAATGTGGTTCCAACCATGATCCTGTTTGCTGCATTAGACGCTGTTCTTGTGGTTGTAGTTGGTCTTTTTCATTTGCCATCTGTAAATATATAATTATGAGAATCAATGTGGAAGTTTCAGAAAAAGACTATAAATGAAAACATCAGTTAATCTTGTTTTCATTCACAGTGAATGTTCATCTTTAAATACCCTGCATCTCCATATTAATGCTACTTATAGCAGATTTAGGGTTTTTCCCGCTACTGTGGTTGTTTTCATTTTGCTGTTTGGGCTAACATGGTCAACATTCATCAAGTCTCCAGAGAGAGTCATCTTCCAGAGGAGCATCAACACTGAAACATATAAATAAAGCATAACAGAAACTTTTAGCTCTAGAACTACAAAAACAACAGAAAACCATTTAAAAATTAGCACATCAGCCTTTCCTCACATACTACACTGACCAGCCAATTCATTTAGTCCAGCTCCTTGTTTCTACACTCACTGTCCACTTTATCAGCTCGACTGACTGCAAAGTTTCACTTTGTAGTTCTACAGTTACAGACTGTAGTCCATCTGTTTCTCTGCATACTTTGTTAGCCTGAGTGCAGAAACAAGGAGGTGGACTTAATGAAGTGGCTGTCCAGTGTCCAGCTAAATGAGAGAGTAATATCATTCATACCAAAAACCTTTCCACTGTAATGAAATTCAAACATGAACACTTTCAGGACATCATGATACATTTTCTGTCTCCTTTCAGGTTCATGTTTAGGTATTAGTTCCTCTGTGATACAAAAGAAAACCTCTCTTATCAGAATGGACACAGCTGAATACTCCACAGTCTACGAGAGAAAACAGAGAACATGCTGACCACATCAAACCACATTGACCTCAAACAAATAAACACATACAGCCAATTAAATATGAATATTAAATTACCTTTTTCTGGATTTATATATTTCACACCAAACCCATCTTTGTCTTTATAAACAGTTGTAATATTTGCTGCCTCTTCTTCTGGATTCAGTTCTCTTTCTCAGCTCCATGGCAGCCATTTTCCATGATGGCTCCACTCTTTATAGAAAAATAACAGTAAGTTTTATTTTGATCTTTTCATGTATGAAATATTTTACTCTCTTTATTTGATTGATGCTAAAAGGAGTTCAAGACAGTCTTATTTACAGTCTTGAAGTCTCACACTTTTATTTTTGAACTAGCTGTGAGTTTCTAAATGTGAAGACTAAACTAATCAAATCAAATCGAATCAGCTGAAAGGTCCTCGTAAACTACAAAAACCAACACACACAAACACTTACACAGACTTACACACACACACACACACACAC
Source organism: Colossoma macropomum (assembly GCF_904425465.1). Classification (NCBI taxonomy): domain Eukaryota; kingdom Metazoa; phylum Chordata; class Actinopteri; order Characiformes; family Serrasalmidae; genus Colossoma; species Colossoma macropomum. The sequence continues at coordinate 24,669 of NW_023495921.1, read as the reverse complement.
TCTAATGTCTGTTCTTGTGTGCAGATTCCTGTGAGTTCACACTGGATCCAAACACAGCACACAGTTTTCTCTCTCTGTCTGACGGGAACAGAAAGGTGGAGTTCGTGGAAGATTCACAGTCGTATCCTGATCATCCAGAGAGATTTGATTATTATCTGCAGGTTCTGTGTAGAGAGAGTCTGACTGGACGCTGTTACTGGGAAGCTGAGTGGAGCGGAGGTGTTGATATAGCAGTAACATATAAATCAATCAGCAGGAAAGGAGTCACTGCTGACTGTGTGTTTGGAGGGAATGTAAAGTCCTGGATTCTGAGCTGCTCTGATAACAGTTACACTGTCTGGCACAATAATAACAGCACTGTTCTCTCTGCTCCTTCCCTCCAGCTCTGAGAGAGTAGGAGTGTATGTGGACTGTCCGGCCGGCTCTCTGTCCTTCTACAGAGTCTCTGCTGATAAACTGACCCATCTACACACATTCAACACCACATTCACTGAACCGCTCTGCGCTGGGTTTTGGATTGGTTCTGACTCCTCAGTGTGTCTGAGATAAAATAGATAGATAGAATAACATGAGACATCACAAAACACACACACACAGAACTCTAACAAACAAAACTGAATAAAAAATAGAAAACTGAATTCTTTCTCTCTTTATCTCTCTTTCTTTTTGTCTCTCTCTTTCTCTTTTCTTAGCGGTGTTTAGCGGGGAAAAGGTCAGGGTTGCTGGTCGCCATGGCGGTGGCAGGGCGAGTAAGTTTTGAAAAACTTTCGTGCCGCCACGGCATTAAAATAGTGCCTGATGTGAACCGCTCTGTTGAGGAATTCAGCTTAGCTGTGGGAGAAATTGTTGGATACAACAGCATCGTGTCTGCATCCAGGATGAGTGGGGCTGTGGTAGTCTTTTTAGATGATGTGGAGAAAGTAAACACGATGGTGCAGAATGCCGTTGTTGTCCAGGGCATGTTTACACCTGTAACGCCTCTCATTCGCCCAGCGAGAAAGATAACGCTGTCTAATGTCCCACCTTTCATTAAAGACGAACTAATAACAGCAGAACTGTCGCGTTATGGTCAACCAGTGTCTCAAATGAAAAAGATTCCCCTTGGTTGTAAATCCCCCCTGTTAAAGCATGTTGTCTGCTTCAGATGACAGATTTATATGATCCTGAAAACTGGTATTGACGAGGTGAATGTTGCTTTTAAATTTAGAATTGATGATTTTGACTATGTGGTTTTTGCCACATCTGATTCTATGAAATGTTTTGGGTGTGGACAAGAGGGGCATTTGAGGCGTTCGTGCCCTGAGAAAGCTGAGGAACGCCCCTCGCAGGCCTCAAACTCTGAGCCCATAGGGGATAACGCAGGCCAGGCCTCTGATACAGAGGCTGGGCCCAGTACAGCTGAGGAGAGCGCAGCAGATCCCAAGGCAGACAGTGTGGCTGACGCAGACCCTGATACACAGAAACACGTTGGGGAGGGGGGTAGAGTTGCTGAACCTGCTGTTGGAACCAGTATTAAGACAGTTGTGGGACAGGAGTGTTTAGAGCCCAAAAGAAATAAACTTGATGCTAATGCTGATGTTGGGGTTGGTGCGACAGCTATTGCTGCTATGGATCTGTTTTAGGAGATGAGGGGTTTTAAATCAAAACATTAGGCAGTACTCATGGGCTCACCAGAGGGAAGATTTTATGTCACTAGCTAAGTTGGATAGGTTTTATTGTTTTAAGCACCATCTTAACACTTTTAAAGAATGTGTGATTATACTAGCCGGCTTTTCTGATCACAGTATGGTTTTGTGCACTGTTTTTATCGCAAATTTAAAACCCAGTGCTTATTGGCATTTTAACACCTCTTTACTGTGTGATGTGAATTTTAAACTAGTATTTTCAGTTTTTTGGGCTAATTTTCAAGAAAGAAAGCAACATTTTAAAACTTTGAGACAGTGGTGGGATTATGGGAAGGTTGAAATCAAGCAGCTATGTAAACAGTACACTTTCAATGTCTCACGGCACATTACTGACTCCATGAAGCAGTTGGAAGTTGAGATACTTGAACTGTGGAGACTGATAGACTCTACAGGAGACCAGAGTCACACTGCAGATCTCAAGTCCAAAAAAACTGCTCTTGCACACCTGCTGGGCTTTAGGGCACAGGGGGCTCTGGTCCGATCGCGTTATCAAAGTTTAATGCAGATGGATGCCCCATCTAAGTTTTTCTTTAACTTGGAAAGAAAGAATGGCCAGAGCCGTTTTATTCACGCTCTGTGCTCTGAAGATGGGCAGGAGCTGACAGAGCCTGTTGACATTAGAAAACAGGCAGTAGAGTTCTGTTCAGAATTGTACAGAAGTGAACATAAGGAGAATGGAGAACTGGCTTCGAGCTTTTATGCAGGTCTTCCAAAGGTCTCTGAGCAGCTGAATGCAGAGCTGGAAAGGCCCAGGAGCATGAGCAGGAGCTCCATGCTGCATTACAGAGCATGGAGGGTGGGACTGCCCCAGGCATTGATGGCCTTCTGGTGGAGTTTTATAAGGCCTTTTGGGCAGAGCTCAGTGCAGACTCATTGGCTGCTCTGAATGAGACCTTGGCGGAGGGTTCTCTGCCGTTGAGCTGCAGGAGGGCTGTGATCACCCTATTGCCAAAGAAGGGAGACCTGCAGGACATCAAGAACTGGAGACCAGTGAGTCTCCTGTGCACCAATCTCAAGATTTTCTCCAAACCTCTGGCTATTAGGCGTGATGGGATTAGAGAAGTGATGGGGCATGTCATTTACTTAGACCAGATCTACTGTGTACCTGGCAGGTCCATTACAGATAACATTTATTTAATCAGGGATGTTTTGGAAGTTTCCAAAATTCTGGGTGTTGACTCTGGTCTCATTTCAATAGATCAGGAGAAAACTTTTGATCGAGTAGAGCATCAGTATCTGTGGTACACTCTCGAGGCTTTTGGTTTTAGTCTCTCTTTTATTACTATGGTAAAGGTAATGTACCAGGACATTGAGAGTGTGCTGAAGATTAATGGTGGTTTGAGCGCTCCCTTCAGAGCTGAGCGTGGCACATGGCAAGGTTGCGCTTTGTCTGGAATGTTGTATTCTCTTCCCATTGAACCACTGCTTCAATAGACTTCGCTCCAAAATTGAAGGCTTTGTGCTACGTCAATATAACGTTCAACACCGTATTTCTGCCTATGCAGACAACGTAATGATTATGATAAACGGCAAGGCAATATTGATAACTTAGTGTCTGCAGTTCGGGATTTTGAGAATATTTCAGCTGCTAAGGTGAATTGGCAGAAGAGCGAGGCCTTTGCAGTGGGGAAATGGGTGAGTGGCTTACCTAGTTTGCCAGCTGGTATGGTTTGGAAAAGGGGTGGTATCAAGTATTTGGGTGTTTATCTTGGCAATGAGGTTACTCAACAAATGAACTGGGACGGCATAGTTGAAAAAATGGACAGTAGACTCGTACGGTGGAAATGGATCCACTCACAATTGTTCTTCAGAGGAAGAGTACTGATAACAAACAATTTGACAGCCTCAGTCCTCTGGCATCGGCTGTCGTGTGTGGATCCTCCTGCTGGGCTGCTTGCTCGGTTACAGGCCACCCTGGTGGACTTCTTTTGGGACCGCCTCCATTGGGTACCACAAGGTCTACTTTTTCTTGCTAAAGAGGAAGGTGGACAGGGCCTGGTCCACCTGACAAGAAGACTGGCTACTTTTCGTGTACAGTTTATTCAAAAATATTTGACTGGTTCGGTGTGGAGGAAGGTGGCCAGTGTTATTCTGCGCAAAGCAGACAGCCTTGGATTAGATACTGCCCTGTTCCTGATGGACTGCAAGCAGCTACGCCTGATTGGATTACCGCTTTTTTATGGTGAACTGTTTAAGTTCTGGACACTGTTTAAGACTGACAGACTAGATCCAAGCAATTCCCTTTTCTGGTTGCTGGAAGAGCCACTGATCAAAGGGTCACGCTTGGACATGACGAGTGAAGGTGTACCTGGCCTCACTCAAACTCTATGTACATCCAATATGGTCAAACTACGGCACTTGGTGGCAGCTGGACCAGGACAGGGGGACGCCTGGACCATTGCTTCTGTTTTAGGCCAGAGGTCCATTCGCCAAATTAGGACTGTTCTTGACCTGTGGGTGAAACGGCTTGACCAAGAAGGTCCATTTTTACAGAGTTACTGGAGTGGGAGCGCAGTGCCCATTGGATGGGATCCATTCCCAAACACTGGCCTCACTCCTGATTTTAAAGACATGTCTGGTCCTTTATTGGATCTTAATGGACTGCGAGATATACATATGGGCACAGCTTCAGGTAAAATTCTCTATAAGTGTTGTGTTAAGGTTTTTAATAAATCAGTGTTGAATGGGAGGGCAGACACAGTGTGGAGAGGAAAACGTGGGCTGGGGATAGACAAGCAACCAGTCTGGAGGGTGTTGTACAAACCCCCTCTAACAAAGAGATCTGATAATCTCCAGTGGAGAATTTTACACGGGGCTGTAGCTGTGAACTCTTTCGTGTCTGTTATTAACCCACATGTCGATGATAAATGTGTGTTTTGTGGTTTTAGAGAGACTGTTTTTCATTGTTTTTTAGAATGTGTGAGACTCAAACCGCTTTTTGATACACTGGGTTTCCTGTTTATGAAGTTTGGGGAATTTTTTATGTCACATGTTTTTATTTTGGGGGCCGGTTATAACAGAAGAGAAAGAACAAAATGGCAACTACTTAACTTTGTTGTTGGTCAGGCTAAGCTCGCTGTTTATAATTCAAGAAGAAACAAAGTAGAGAACAGATCTGGTTATGATGTTTTGCATTTGTTTCTTGTTCTAGTGAAATCCAGGATTGTTTTTGAGTTCAAAATCTATAAAACAATGAATAACTTGGAAGTGTTAGAGTCCGAATGGTGTTATAATAATGTTTTTTGCACTGTGGTGGAGGGCGAGTTAGTCCTTGCCAGTCCTTGGGGCTGATGTTGTTTGGGGGCCATCATATTATGTGTGAAGTGTTTATAATTATAACTTGAAGTGACTGAACTGAACTGAACTGAACTGAGAGAGAGAGAGAGTTCATGAGAGTCATGCTTCATGGGAGCTCTTGAAACTTTTGCAAATTAAATGTTTTTAAAATGAGATAAACCAAAGTAAGCTAGTTTTTAAACAGTCTGAACCGACAAGAAAGAAGAACGGAAACTATCCTAAAAATAAATAAGGTTAGTCACAGAAAAGACAAGAAAAGACTGAGCTAAAGATCAGCTAACTGAAGCTGCAGCAGAGCAGAGCAGGAGCAACAAAAGCAGGGACAAGAGGAGGAATAAGGAGGAATAAAGGACTTCAAATTTACAAATTTCATCCATTCAAGGTATCCACCAAAGAATATTGAGGAAGGAACCTCCACCTTTACAAAATGACTGAAGAAATCTTAGTTTTGAATCTCCATTCGCCGTTTACTCACAAACAGAGAGTAAAATGATCATTTCAAAACTCCTGCTCCACACTGACCACACTGAAGTCTGGCACAGGGCTATCTGTGCCCACTACAAACGCTACAAAAAGTGGGGCATCTGCAACAGAAGACAAATAATCATAGAGAACGAGGAGAGCGAAAGTAATTTCCTGACTGTGAATGTGTACCACAATGGAACCATCATGTTTCAGGGCAGTGAAGCTAGTCTCAGCTCTGTCCAGCAGGACTGGGGGGGCGGGCGGGGGGCAGAGCAGTAGCAGTGAAGCCCAGCGATCGGGGGAGGGGAGAGAGGAGCAGACGCAACCCACAGAACTCAGCCCAGTACAGGACAGCACAGAACCACACAGACTGGAGAGCACAGTGCTCCAGCTGAGAGAGAGCCTTTCTCTTCAAGAGGTAGAGCTGATAGAGATCAAACAGCTGCTGCTCTCCAACCCAGCATCCAGTGATCCATCCCAGCAACTAAAAGACCAACACCACCTATTAGAGAACTCACTGCTACAGCTGAGAAAAGAGGTGCAGGAGCTCCAGGAGGACAGACAATCTCTGAGGAAGGAGCTCACCACAGTTAGAGAGAAGCTACATCTCAAGGACAAGACCCTTCACAGCCTCAGGGAGGAGCTACAAAGCCTCAAAGCTAGCCAGCAGCAACAGCAGCTCACTGAAATATGGCCTGTACATTCCAAGCCACAACACCCCCGCACTGAGCAAAGACCCATCCACTCAGAACCAAGACCCGCTCATTATGTAACAGAACCTGCCCACTCCAAACCAAGGTCCACCCACCTGAGCCAGCCCCTGTGGACTCTGAGTCACGGTTCGCCCACTCCGAGCTACTGCACAGCCACTCTGAACCACAGCCCACCCAAGTCAAGATATGCCCCATCTACACTGACCCCCAGTCCACCCACTCTGAACCACAGAACACCCATTCAGAATCACAACCTGCCCACTCCACGGCTTCAACAACTCATTCCAGACCAGAGCCCACCAACTCAGAGCTTGTACCTGCCCACTCCAAGTTATGCCCCACCCATTCTGACCCACAATCCATCCACGGTGACCCACGGTCCATGCAGTCTAAGCCACGACAAGCCCATTCAAAATCACCCCCTAATCAACCCCAGAGCAACCCCAGCTCGCCGGACCACCAACCTGCACAGACACACCATACCTAGCCCAGCAACCCGTCCACCAACGACCAGCAAACTGCACCCACTACCAGTCCCCGGCCTCAGCAGGCAGCCACTGAAGCAGAGCTACGCCAACGCAGTGAAGAATCCGCCCCCCACCAGCTGCTCAATCTCATATGTACCAAACTGCTGAGCTAAGTTCTGTGTTCACTACTTACAATATGAGACTGTCATTGCACATAGTTTGTTAATGACTGTCCATATGTTACAAATAACACAAAAAACACTGACATTATCATCCTACAAGAAACTTGGTGTAAATCAGACAGCATCACTCACTGTCCCACAAACTACAAAGAAATCATCATCCCCTCTGTTAAACACCCTCATATTAAAAAGGTCTCTGTTATCTGGTACAAATCAGAGCTATCAAAATTCATAGTCCCACTGAAACTTGAAAAATCACATATTTGGCTTAAAATTAAAAAGGAAATCACTGACACTCCAAAAGACCTTTTCTTATGCACAGTCTACATCCCTCCCAGTTGCTCGCACTGGATCTCTACCTGACTTCAATACAGAGCAAGGTAACAATTATATATTCGGACACCGATACCCAAGAAATATCACTAACCTCCCCCGATACAACTCTGATTCACAGGTGAACAGAAATGGAAAGGACGTCCTGCAGCTCTGTCAGAGTCTGGGTCTGTACATTGTCAATGGTAGGTTACGAGGGGACTCTTTAGGGAGATTTACCTTCTGCTCACCTCTTGGAAATAGTACAGTAGATTACATGATAACAGACTTAGACCCTTTCTTTCTCAGTGCATTCACTGTTAAAACTTTTACCCCTCTGTCTGACCACAGCCAAATTACTGTGTTCATTAAAAGGACAGAGACTAACAGCCTTGCACACACTCAGCCCAGTAAGCTATACAGCATCAGGAGACCATACAAATGGGCTGAAAAGAGCACAGAGGAGTTCCAGAAAGCAATCAGAGACCCCAAAATTCAAACACTTTTAGACACCTTTCTGGACACCACATACACTCACAGTAATGAAGACATCAATCTTGCAGTCAGAAATATTAATCATATTTTTACTACAACTGCTCAAACAAGTAAACTGAAACAATCAAGAAACAAACCCAAAAAACCAAGTGATGACAAATGGTTTGATATTGAATGTCAGAAAATTAGGAAAGAATTAAGGAAATTATCAAATCAAAAACACAGAGATCCAAATAATGCAGATTTATGCCTTCAATACTCTGACTCTGAGACTTTACAAACTCAGAATCAAAAAAGCACAACACACACAAGCACAGCTGACACTAATTGAGGAGTCCATAAACACAAATAGTTTTTGGGAACATTTCAACACCCTAAATAAACCAAAAACAGAGGAACTGGTCATTCAAAATGGAGACATATGGATTACACATTTCAAATCACTATATAATAAAGTACCTAGCAACATCATTCCTGAACAAAACAACATAACTGAAAAACTAAATGCGTTAGAACTGGCAATAAAAGGGTTCCAGAATCCCCTGGACTCCCCCATTACTGAGCAGGAACTTAGAGACAAAATATCTAATCTAAAACCTAAAAAATCAAGTGGGCCTGATGGCATATTGAATGAAATGATTAAAAACACAAGCAAAAAATTGGCCATTCTCAAACTTTTCAACATGATTCTGAGTGTAGGTTATTTCCCTGACATCTGGAGTCGAGGTCTTATAACGCCCATCTACAAAAGTGGAGATAAATTCGACCCTAATAACTACCGAGCCATCTGTGTGAACAGTAATCTGGGGAAGGTGCTCTGCAGCATTATCAATTCCAGACTTATAGACTTCCTTATGAAGCACAGTGTCTTGAGTAAAAATCAGATTGGATTCATATAAAATCACCGCACATCTGATCATATTTACATCCTACACCCTAATTGATCTACATGTAAATCAAAATAAAAACAAAATTTTTGCACGTTTCATTGATTTCAAAAAAGCTTTTCATACTATTTGGCACAACGGACTATTTTATAAGGTTCTTGAAAGTGGTGTAGGGGTAAAACATATGACATCATTAAATCCATGTACACAAATAACAAATGTGGTATAAAAATTGGCAACAAAAGGACGATTTTCTTCTCTCAGGAGCGCGGAGTGAGACAAGGCTGCTGCTTAAGCCCAACTCTATTCAACATTTATATTAATGAATTGGCCAGTTTTAGAGCGCTCTGCTGCACCTGGTCTCACTCTGCACGACTCAGAAATCAAGTTCCTGCTCTGTGCAGATGACCTGGTTCTGCTGTTCCCCACAGGGCCTACAGCAGAACCTGGACCTGCTGGAGCAGTACTGCCAGACCTGGGCCCTGGCAGTAAACCTGAAAAAGACCAAAACAATCATTTTCCAAAAAAGATCCAGATCTCAGGGAAACACATCCAGCTTCACACTAGGGACACACAGATTAGAAAACTGTAAAGAGTTCAGTTATTTGATCAGTTCAACTGGAAACTTAATCCAGCAATCAATGAGCTGAGAGAGAAAGCGTGCAGGGCATTTTATGCAATCAAACGTCAAATTCACTTTCAAATACCAATTCAAATCTGGCTCAAGCTATTCCAATCAGTTATAGAACCGATTCTCCTATAAGGCAGTGAGGTATGGGGGCCACTCTCAAATCTAAATTTTGACCTCTGGGACAAACACCCAGTAGAAATCATGCACACTGAATTTTGTAAAAACATCCTGCAAGTTCACAGGAGAACAACAAACAACGCCTGCAGAGCTGAATTAGGCCAATTTCCACTGCTGCTCAAAATTCAAAAAAGAACCATTAAATATTCGCTACATCTAAAACACAGTGACCCCCATTCTTATCACTACCAAGCCCTGCAATGCCAAGAACTGAGCAAAAAGAAGAGCGCCCTCACACAGCTGGTCCTGACGCTGAGTTCACTAACACAAACTAACACTGTTACCCGTCAGGACCAGCCTGTAATACACACAATCAGACCAAACCAAATTATAACACTCCAAAAACAAAACTACATCACCCATTAGAACACACACACAGAGCAAAATGCAGTGCTATCTGGCCCTAAAACGACAGTACACTGTAGCGGAGTACCTGAACACAGTGACTGACACTAAACACAGAACCACGCTGACAAAGTACAGACTCAGTGAACACAGCCTGGCCGTACAGACTGGCCGCTATAGGAGATCCTGGCTGCCTAAAGAGCTGAGACTTTGCCAGCAGTGCAACAGTAACACTGTAGAGACAGAGCTGCACTTCCTCACTGAGTGTAATTAATACAAAACACTAAGGAAAATATACTTTAATAAATTTGAGAGGATTCACCCCCAATTTAGCTGCCTCAGTAATAATGAGAAGCTTCCCATCCTGCTAGGAGAGAGGAGAGAGAGCAGCGCCTTAGCAGCACAATATATATCTGCCTGTCAGAATATAAGGGACAGTGAGTGACCCACCCAAACACAGCGCACATGCACGCACACAAACACACACACGCACACACAAACATATCAAAAACTGCCTTGTTTGTAAACATCTTTATTTACCTATTTAAATTTTTATTATTTATGATTTTTCCTCTTAATTTTCTTTACAACTCAATTCCAAAGCACTATTTTTGCTATTATTTTATGTGATTCTTGTCATGATTAATTTTATATCAAATGAAATTAAGAGTTTTTTTATATACTCTAACGTTCTAAATGTTCATTCTTCTTGTTCCTTTTGATGATGCTTTGGCAATACTGTAACTGAATATGGTCATGCCAATAAAGCTTATTGAATTGAATTGACTAAATAAAAGTCTCTGTTAAAAATCAGCATGAGTGCGAGTAGTTGGCGTTTTGCCAAAACTTTTTTCTTTCTGTTAGTCTGAGGTTGTTTGTGAGTGTGTGTGTAAGTGAGTAAGTAAGTGTATGAGTGTGTGTGTGAGCTGCAGCTGTGTGGTGAGTGAGCGTGTGGAGAGTCTGCTGGTGGTGTGTTCGCCGGGAGTATGGCGTCTCCATGCAGCGTGTATGAGAGCCTGACTCGCAGGCACGGGGTGAAGGTGGTGTGCAGGGTGAGTGTAGAGGAGTGCTGCCTGGCTGCAGGGAACGCAGTGGGCCACTCCAACATCGTCTCTGCCTCCTGTATGAACAGCGCTGATGTGCTGTTTATGAAAACGGTGGAACTCGCTAATGATCTGGTTCAGAGTGGTGTTGTTATTAACGGTCAGCTGACTCTGGTCTTGCCCCTTAGCACCCCCTCTAAAAAGATTATTCTGTCTAACGTGCCCCCCTTCATTAAGGACGAGCTTATTGCTTGTGAACTGTCCCGGTATGGAAAACTTGTTTCTCCCATTCGGAAGATCCCCCTCAGCTGTAAGAATGCTTTGATTAAACACCTGGTGTCCTTCAGGAGGCTTGTGTTCATGGTTCTGAAGGATGGTGAGGATTTGGACTTGGTTCTGAAATTCAATGTAGATGGTTTTGAATATGCTTATGTTTCTTCTGAAACCGCTATGAAGTGTTTCTGGTGAGGGCAAGCGGGACATCTTGGTCGTGCTTGTCTTGTAAAGGCGGATGGGAACGCTGATGCTCACGTGAGGGCTGAGCCGGAGCGGCCGGGGCCTGTTGCTGCTGGGCCTGCGGTAGTCGTTCCCCCTGCGGCTGCTTTCTGTTAGTCTGAGGTTGTTTGTGAGTGTGTGTGTAAGTGAGTAAGTAAGTGTATGAGTGTGTGTGTGAGCTGCAGCTGTGTGGTGAGTGAGCGTGTGGAGAGTCTGCTGGTGGTGTGTTCGCCGGGAGTATGGCGTCTCCATGCAGCGTGTATGAGAGCCTGACTCGCAGGCACGGGGTGAAGGTGGTGTGCAGGGTGAGTGTAGAGGAGTGCTGCCTGGCTGCAGGGAACGCAGTGGGCCACTCCAACATCGTCTCTGCCTCCTGTATGAACAGCGCTGATGTGCTGTTTATGAAAACGGTGGAACTTGCTAATGATCTGGTTCAGAGTGGTGTTGTTATTAACGGTCAGCTGACTCTGGTCTTGCCCCTTAGCACCCCCTCTAAAAAGATTATTCTGTCTAACGTGCCCCCCTTCATTAAGGACGAGCTTATTGCTTGTGAACTGTCCCGGTATGGAAAACTTGTTTCTCCCATTCAGAAGATCCCCCTCAGCTGTAAGAATGCTTTGATTAAACACCTGGTGTCCTTCAGGAGGCTTGTGTTCATGGTTCTGAAGGATGGTGAGGATTTGGACTTGGTTCTGAAATTCAATGTAGATGGTTTTGAATATGCTTATGTTTCTTCTGAAACCGCTATGAAGTGTTTCTGGTGAGGGCAAGCGGGACATCTTGGTCGTGCTTGTCTTGTAAAGGCGGATGGGAACGCTGATGCTCACGTGAGGGCTGAGCCGGAGCGGCCGGGGCCTGTTGCTGCTGGGCCTGCGGTAGTCGTTCCCCCTGCGGCTGCTGCGCGCCCGGCTGCGGCGGACACACTGGCTAATCTGGAGCCTGAGGGGGGTGAACCGAGTGTGCTGCTGAGGAAACTGCGGCGGCTGAACGGGCCTTGGAGGGGTCTCCCTCATCTGTTCCTGCTGTGCCAGAGCCGTCTGGGGAGGAACCGGGCAGTACTGAGGGGGGCACTGCTATCTCTGAGGGGCTGACCGCCGAGGTGAGTGGCTGTAGTGAAGCTGTCTCTGCTGAAGTGGTGATGCTGGAAACTGGCTGATGTAGACATGGTGGATGAGCCTGTTTTTAAAGTTCCCGCTAAAAGGAAGAAGCGAGGGAGGGGGAAGGGGAGTAAGCAGGCAAAAAAGGAGCTTAGTGGTGCTGAAGCCGACACTGACAGTGAGGGTTCTCTCTCTGACTCTGGCTGGTCAGTATGCTCTCAGGAGGAGAGGCTACCTGTACGCTACACTGCCGAAGAGATAAAAAAATTCCTGTGTGACTAAGGGGTACAGAGGTGTGCAGGTAGAGAAGCACTTTATGGACCCCCAGCAGTTCATACACGATGTTAAACACTTCAGGAGGAAGGGGTCTTTTACTGCACTAGAAATTTTTAGACTGAAAAAAAAGCTGACTAAACTACGTAAAGCGGTTTCTGATGAGGATGTTTAGTGTGTTTAGTCCCTGTTTCGGACTGCCCCTCACCATCACAGTTTTATGCCCTTTTATTATTCATTAAGATCGCTACTCTAAATATAAATGGGTTGAGAGACAGAGTGAAGAGGGCGATGTTTTATGAGCTGGCGAAACAGAAGCGTGCTGATGTGTTCTTTCTCCAGGAGACACACAGTGATGGTGATAATGCTGTAGATTGGGCTAAAGAGTGGGAAGGGCTGGTCATTTTAAGTCATAACTCCACTGTTAGTGGTGGAGTTGGTGTTTTATTTTTGAATAATTTTATTCCTTACTTGTACACAGTTGATGAGATTTTACCTGGGAGGCTGTTGAAAGTACAAGCCTGTTATGAGAATGAAACCTTTGTTTTTATTTGTGTTTATGCTCCCACTGTAGCAGTGGAGAGGATGGTCTTCTTAGACAGGCTGAGTTCTCTTATCTCCAACTGTGATTTTACTAACTTTTTAGTCCTGGGTGGGGATTTTAATTGTGTAGCAGATAACCTGGATAGGAACCACCTAGAACCACACACTGCTTCCCGCTGGCGTCTGTGTGAACTCTTAGAGGCTCATGACCTGTGTGACATATGGAGAACTTTACATGGTAACCAAAGACAGTACACATGGACACACTGTAGGGATAATGCCCTCTCATTGGCCAGACTTGATCGGTTTTACAGTTTTAGACATCATTTGTCTGTTTTTATGCAGTGTTTTATTTCTCCTGTTGGTTTCTCTGATCAGTGTATGGTTCAGTGTACTGTTAAAAAACGCAACATTAAGCCTCAGAGTGCATACTGGCATTTTAATACTGCACTTTTAGATGACGTTAATTTTAAGGAGTCTTTTACTTTTTTTTGGGATGTTTTTAAGTCACAGAAAACATCTTTTAATTCATTACAACAGTGGTGGGACGTTGCAAAGGTACAAATTAAAGTGTTCTGCCAACAGTACACTTTCAATGTCACTAGGGACATAACCAGATCTCTAAAAGCGCTGGAGATTGAAATAGTGGCGCTCCAGTGTTTGGGGGAGGCCACAGGAGATCAAGAGCATATTAAAGCTCTTAAAAGAAAAAAAGCTGCGTTAGCTGACCTGCTGGGCATTACAGCACAGGGGGCGCTGGTCCGTTCATGTTTCCAGAATGTGACGGAAATGGATGCTCCTTCAAAGTTCTTCTTCGGTCTAGAGCGCAAAAACAGACAGAAAAGGTTTATACATGCTGTGCGGTCTGAATCAGGGGATCTCGTTTCTGAGCCTGCTGAAATTCGCCAGCAGACAGTCAGCTTTTTCTCTAAGCTGTTTGAGAGCGAGCAGGCCTGTTCCAAGGAGGTGGAGGAGAGGTTCTTCCCACTGCAGGCCAGAATCACGCAGCAGTCTGCCACCCTGCTTGATGCTGAGCTCTCCTTGAGAGAGTTGTATGAGGCACTTCAGGGTATGGAAAACGGCCGAGCACCAGGGATTGATGGTCTCCCGGTGGAATTTCACAAGGAATTTTGGCCTATATTGGGTCAGGATGTGCTTGAAGTGCTTCAGGTCAGTGTACAGGAAGGAAAACTTCCTCTGAGCTGCAGGAGAGCTGTCCTGACCTTGCTGCCGAAAAAACGTTGCTGAAGAACTGGTGCCCTGTGGCATTGCTGTGCATAGACTGCAAGTTGCTCTCTAAAGTGTTAGCCTCAAGACTGGGGAAGGTGATGGAGCAGGTGGTCCATCTTGACCAGACATACTGTGTGCCTGGTAGGTCTATTTTTGATAATATCTATTTAATTCGGGATGTTTTGGATGTCTCCAGGCTATTGGGCTTGAGGACTGGTCTTGTTTTCTTAGACCAGGAAAAGGCTTTTCGGGTTGAGCATGCATATTTGTGGAAAGTTCTGGAGAACTTTGGGTTCAGCCCAGGTTTTATAGGTATGATCAAGGTTTTGTACAGTGACATTGAGAGTGTACTCAAGGTTAACGGTGGTTTATGTGCTCCTTTTAAAGTCCACAGAGGCATCAGACAGGGCTGTGCTCTCTCTGGCATGTTGTACTCATTATCAATTGAGTCTCTGCTGTGCCAGCTGAGACAGAAACTCTCTGGCCTTGGGGCACCAAACTGTAGCACACCTGTCTGTGTTTCGGCCTATGCGGGCGACCTAGTGCTTTTAATCAGCTCACAGAGAGATGTGGACATTTTAGTGGATGTTTTAAATGATTTTAGGATTTTATCATCTGCTAAAGTGAACTGGAGTAAAAGTGAAGCTGTGTTAGTGGGGGAATGGACTGGTGAGGAACCTACACTGTCTGGATTTTCATGGAGGATGGGTGGGTTTAAGTATCTTGGAGTGTATTTGGGGGACAGTGAGTGTGCAAAGCAAAACTGGGAGGGCACCATTGAGAAAGTGAAGGGACGTCTGAGCAGATGGACTTGGCTTGTGCCTCAGCTGTCTTATAGGGGACGGGTTCTCATTGTCAATAACCTTGTTGCTTTTTTTTTATGGCACAAATTGGCTTGTGTAGATCCCCGGCCAAATCTTCTTACTGACCTACAGGCACTGCTGGTGGACTTTTTTTGGGACAGATTGCACTGGTTACCACAGGCCGTCCTCTATCTACCCAAAGAAGAAGGAGGACAAGGGCTGGTTCACTTAGCCAGCAGGACTGCTGCCTTTCGCCTCCAGTTCATTCAGAGACTCCAGAGTGGCCCTAAGGACTTGGTATGGAGAGAAGTGGCATGCAGGATTTTACATACTGTTGGGAGTATGGGACCGGACAGAGCTCTATTTTTTATGAGCTCTAAGGCGCTGGACATCGCTGACCTGCCTATGTTTTATCATAGACTTTTTAGAATTTGGAGTTTTTTTAACATGTCTGGACTAAGCAGCACCTCATTACACTGGCTTCTGGAGGAACCTGTTCTTTATGGGTCTCGCCTGGACATATCAAGCAGAACGTCCCCTGCACTGGTCAAGGTTCTGGTTTCCTCCAACATCTTTACCCTCCGTCAGCTGGTGGAAGTTGCAGGACCTGGTCTGGACTGTGCGGAGGACCTGGCGGTGCGCTTGGGAGTAAGGTCCTTGCATGTTGTGGCCAAACTCCTGCAGTGCTGGAGGTCGGTGCTGTCCTCTGAGGAACATGCACTGATAAAGGACTATGGTGCAGGAGTGCTCAGCTCAGATGAGGATGACCCCTTCCCCAAGGTTACCATCACTCCTGACCTGCAGGACTGTCAGGGCCCCATCCTGGACTGTAAAGAGGAGCTGAGCATGGACCTGAGTTCAGTCTCTGGCAAGCTGCTTTACACAGCCTGTGTGAAGGTTTTCAACAGAAAAAGACTGGAGAACAGAGCTGATACGCCGTGGCGAGATGCTCTGGGTCTCGCTGATGAGGTAAAGCCACAATGGAGAGCACTGTATAAACCACCGTTAACCAAAAAAGTGGCAGATCTGCAGTGGAGGGTTTTACATGGCATTGTTTCTGTTAACTCTTTTTTTTCTGTTTTAAATCCGGAGGTCACTCCAGAATGTCCTTTTTGTATTAAGAGGGAAAATGTGTTTCACGCTTATATGCACTGTTTTAGGGTACGTCCCCTTTTTGACGTTTTAAAGACTGTGTTTGTCTTTTAATGTGATTTTTACAGCTCATACTTTTATCCTTGGTTTTAAATATGTCCAGAGAGAGAGGTTCAAGTGCCAGTTGATTCATTTTATTCTTGGTCAGGCCAAACTGGCAGTGTACACGAGTCGGAAAAATCGTGTGGCACAGGCAGCTGACTCCGACGTAGTGAGAACCTTCTCTAGACTGGTCAAATCAAGGATTCTAATCGATTATAACTATTATAAGTGCATGTCTGACCTGGAGACTTTTAAAGTGGTGTGGTGCCGTGGGGAGGCGGTGTGCTCGGTTTTAGACAACGAACTTTGCTTTGCACCTGATTTTAATTACTGAAAACTGAAGTTTGTTTTTATGTATTTATTCCTTTATTAATTAATTAATTTATTTATTTATTAAGAAAACTGTTTGTTTTTATGTGCTGGTGACTTTTACACACCTTAGCAAGATGTGGTTACAATAAAGTGTTATTAAAAAGTCTCTATCTCTCTGTCTCTCTTTCTCTCTCTCTTACTCTTTCTCTCTCTCTCTCTCTCGCTCTCTCTTTCTCTCTTTCTCTCTCTCTCTCTCTCTCTCTCTATATATATATATATATATATATATAGCCACACACACCTATATGTGTGTAATATAGAAAGAAGAGTGTTGAGATATGAGGAATAATAAACATGTGCAGTAGCTGTTATTATCATAGGTAAAATTGACTTTGACCTGTTGAGGTCAGTCTTTCCAAGTTATCCTTGTTATTTTTCTGAATTTGGACGAGGCTTTTAAACACATGGTAGTAGTTTAATGTATAAGTTAATGTTTATATATCAGATATCAGATAATTCTCCATTAGACAATGAATAACAATGAAACAGTCAGACACATTTAGTGTGGCGCTGAATGGAGGTAGAAAACACTGAAGCACATTTATTGGATTTAATGTCTCAGAAACACCAACATTACCCAGCCTACTGTGAGCACTGCTGCTAGCAGGCTGGTGTTTACGTACTGTACATTTTTGATTAAAAGCCCAATACAGCATCCTCTAATTACCTGATAGCAAAATGCTGTCAGAATAATGTGATGTGAGTGATTTTTAAAATGATTTTTGAAGACGGTTTTTTAAGATTTGCAAGTTAC
This sequence comes from Colossoma macropomum, assembly GCF_904425465.1. Classification (NCBI taxonomy): domain Eukaryota; kingdom Metazoa; phylum Chordata; class Actinopteri; order Characiformes; family Serrasalmidae; genus Colossoma; species Colossoma macropomum. The sequence goes on along the minus strand of NW_023495921.1, from coordinate 7,209 downwards.
ACCTCGTAGCTACACTCACTGGCCATTTTATCATAAACATCTATATAAGCGCTCTTTGTAGGTTTACAGTTACTGACTCCAGCCCATCTGTTGCTGGATGATTTACAAGCATGAAGCTGCTCTCTAGGCCTGGGGTGTTCAGTCCTGGGGTCTCATTTACCACTTACCAGTTTTTACTTGTGCGTGAGAATGTTTGTATATGTAGAATCACACTAGTCTATGCATATGCAGAAACCCCTAGTGGTAGAAACCTGTAAACACAGGTAAACCCATTATGCACAAACTCCCACTAATTCTCTGCTCGTCTGCTGGTATGTTGTAAAAAGTGTTTTGTCAGTTAAACCCGAAAATACTTAATGCAGTAACAAGCAGTCAAATAAATACTTTGACTGATCCAAAGCAAAATTAAATAATACTTCAGATGAACAAAAGTGATATTTTTAAACAACCCAAATCTCAAAACCAGGTATTTTACAGTGTAGAGATGAGGTTGATGAAACAGGTAACACAGAAGACTGATTTAGGCTCATCTTAAGTTAAAGTAAAATCATATGTAAGTGAAGATGCAGACAGCAGCTGACTTTGACATGCTTGAAGCTTTGAAATATCTAAATTGTGTTAGGTATTTTAGCTTTTATTCATGTTTTATTCATATTTTTCGTATCAGAAATTCAGTGCTAACAAGTAAATATTTTCAAAACTCAAACATTCTAACATTAAAAATTCAGTTTTCCTCGTAGGAATTATATTCAAGCATGTACACTGAGCTCTAACTGAATAGTTAAACCTAAACATATTGAAATTGAAATGATTAAACAATTACTGAAAAATAACAGTTTGTATCATAACAACGGGAAGCAGCTTTTTATCCAGTAGATAGTCACGAGTGTGAGATTCCACAGGGTGAACTATACGGCTACACACATCTTTCAGAATCTTTGGAGTCCTTTACATCTCTTAAATATCATTTCATAAACAGTAACACATAACACAGATCACATACGTCATCAAACTCAATACACCTTTCTGAAGGAAACAGTTTACAAGGCAAGAATATAATCTTTACAGATCAAAAAGACTTTAAATATCATAAGTGTTAGCTAAGGTGGCACAAGTTCTTTCAGAAAGAAAACAAGAATATTTACATATTTACATATTCACAAAATTCAAATGTGAAAAGGGGATCAGCACTTCTCTTCCATATTCTCCATATTCTCACCTACTGCACTCGTTCTGTGGTGAAATGAGGCATGGAGGCTGATCTTTTATTACAAGATGAAACACAGCAGTGTGTCCACTTGTGATGCTTACTGTGTCATTACACATGATCCACGAAGAATCTTTAATTAAACGTGTGGCAAATTTTTCTGTTTTAATAAGTGATGAATATTAATGTCCATGTTAACCAACTGTAGACTACAGATGCAGCAGATAGAGTATCATTTAATCCAGCATTGAGGGCTGTCGTCACATAGTGAGCATCAGACGTGGATATATTACTGTATTCCTGTGTTCTTCTCTGTTAATAAAAACAGATTTTAGGTTCTTATACGGTTACTTAGACACATGTACCTCACACAGCCACCTAGTCATAGTAGCTGTGCTGGGAGCAGCCATAGTACCTTTTCAATACAATGTCATATTTAAACCAAATTCAGAGTAAATGTGATATTATGGGTCTGTTATAAACAGGAGTAACAGTGACACACTGCTTCACAGTCTTATGACACTGAAAGGACACTGTGTGTAGGAGAGTCACACTCTGTGACAGACATACCACTACTGATAATTCAGCACCTGGAGCCGACTAGACAACTGCACAGCTACCAGTAGATCAAAATAAATTAACTCTTATCAAATCCACAAAAGAAAAAAGTGTAAAAGTTCTCATTTCCTTTTTAAAAGTTATTATTACAGAGGTCGCTGGTTTATGTGTGATGCAGTGGGCTTGTTCGTGTTAGCTGGTAAAAACTCGGCTTCCCTTTTTTAATTTTGTCTGCTTTCTAGCTCGGTCCTCTCCTTGATAATGTAATTTCAAATGGATTATTACAGAGTGTAAATGTATCATTTGGACACCATTATTGTAAAATCACACAAAGCATAAATATGCAGTTCTGGAAACACATTTTCTTTTAAACAAAGGTATTTATAAAGTGTCTAAATCTCTGTGTAAATGAAATGTCAATACTAGTAAACCAAATGGCAAATTGGAGTGACTGTATTGAGTTTGAACTTTCATTTTGACTCCAATATTGCATTTATGAGTGGGAAATTTAAATGCAAACATACAAATTCATTGATTATTTTTCATGTCAAATTTTCATTTTAATTTTGAGGCTGATGTGCTTCTATACTCAGTAGCCTTATGCATACAGTAAGAGCAGCTCATGAACCAGCTCTATAAAACTCAGCCATTGTATTATTTTAACAAACAGTAATTTTTTAAAGTGTGATTTATTGAACCTTACAGCAAATTTATTCACCCTTACAGCCAGAGAGGGCGACAAAAACAAAGACCTTTTCACAGAAGTTTTACAGAGCAAAGTAAAGAAGTACATAAATAAATAAACTCACATTTAAAAATCAGGATTAGTATATTACAGGTTCAGATTAAGCCCAAGACTAGATTAAAAAGAATTAGTTCAGTGGTTCATCACTGCCACTTTAGCAGTTTAGTCTAAGACTAGGTTTAATCAGATATTGGCGCATAGATCCATCACAAAAGTAAAACAGGACAGAAAAGTTATTAGCATGGTACCACTGACTAGCTATAGGCTACATTAAAATCTGTTACAGTCTTTCTGCATCATTAATATTTTAATACAGACGCAGCTGTTAGAACGGTCTTTCTTCAAAAACCCAAACTTATCCTTTAATACTTGCCTGCTAATGTTAGCGTCAGCTGGCAGGCTAATATTAGCAAGCTAGCGTAGTAGCTAACAATGAAAATAAAACTCCTCAGTGAGATCTAAAGCAATTAAAAAGACTCAACTTGCCTGTCATTGGTTGTCCTTCATGAGATCATCAATCCTTCGCATTACATGACATTTTCTCATATTTGACTCCTCAGCTCCTTTTCCCGCAGTCACTGAGCCTGTTTGGTCCTCTTGTGTGTATTCAAAGTGCTCATTGGCTCACAGATAGTTCTATAAGGTTCTAAGTTAGAGTTTGACTTTGCAGAGAGAACCTTTTTGTTTTCTAGATAAAAAGTCCAAAAATGCACACAACTCAAAAAAACACCTCACATAATGTAAGAATATGTGAAAACTCTATTTTGACAAGTGTCAGATAGAACCTTAGAATTCCAAGGGGACGAGTTTTTTAGTCTGTTATGACAAGTGAAAATATAAGGTTTGACTCATCTAAAGAATTAATAGTGCTGCATTAACACTTAAGTCACTACTGTTAACTACCATGAAATACTCAGTAGGTAATATCAAACTATTTATTAGTGTATTAATTCATTAGACAATAATTACACATCTACTGAAGAAATAGTTACTAATTTTGGATTCTTTATTAACTATTGATTAAATACTGAACACATCAACTTTAACTGCTCAACTGCTGAATCTTACATGCCTCCAGTAGAACTGATAACTGATGTAAAGTAGCCCATTATAACACTGCAGTGTCTGAAACATGAACAGTTATCTTTACATAAAGGTATGAAGCCCCTCACAAAATAATTTCTTTATATTATATCATGAGTTACTGTGTCCTTATGAGTTCATAATTATCTTAACAATATCATAAAATGAACATCATTTTTTTTTGTATTTAATAACCGTATCTTAGACAGTTCATGATCTGAGTTGCAGTTCAGATTTCTGAGATCAGATACTTTCACTATGAAGCTTTTCCAGCTGATTTCATCCTGTTTACTTTAGCTTGTCATAAAGAAAACACTGCAGTCTGTGTGTCTCAGTGAGACTGTAGGTCGAATGACATGCAGAGTGTTTTCTTCCTCACAGCATCACTGAGATTTAGACTGAACCTGTTTTAGTGACGCTGTTCAGTGAACTTCACCCACTGTGACTTCATCATCTCTCTTAACAGAACAGACAACATTACATTCACTCCAGAGGAGAAACGGCCTGTTTAACATCACACAGTGTCCAGAAATATAAAGGTAGGAAATGAACGCCTGTTTATGAATGTATGAGTGTAATGTTCACTGTATGGACTCAGTTCTTCATTATGGAGTTTGATTAAAGTGTGTTTAGGTTTTGATGGTTAAACTGAGTTGAACATTATCAGCTTTATCAGTAAACCCTGCAGTGTGGAAGGAAAATGTGTGTAGTTCATTACTATTATTATTATTATTATTATTATTATTAATAACACTGACCGACATCATGTTTTTAATAACGATATATGTTTGTGATCATGTGATGGTTGTAATCATTGTGTAAGCGATTAACATCAGATAAATACAGAATGAGCTTAAACAGATTTCATGCAATATCGTAACATATATTATAATGTAAAGGAAACACTGAGATTTTTCACAGGTTATAACACTCTAACATATGGTATATAGAGTTACTATAAAAGTGTATTCTGTTTACCGTATAATTGCATATATCCATTTGAAAATATCATTAAATATTTTACTGGAGTTAATCAGGTAAATAAATAAGTCCTGTGTAGTTTGGAATGAAAAAATTAAATGAATATTTTATCTTGTACTTTTCTGTACTAAGTGTGTGATGTAGAATCACAGTGGGAACCCAAACTGAAACTGTGTTTCATTCAGAGGGTCACTGATCTCACATTTAGTGAAATGGCCAAATGTGGAAATCCAAACATAAAGATGACAAATGTGTACAGTATGATCTGTTTTCATACATTCATACCGTCGGGACTAAGTGCGATTCCCACTCGCTCAGAGCCCCAACATATGGATAAAATTATACTAATCTGTTCCATAACTATATTTCCGTTCTTCAGTTAATCTAATTGCTGGTTCTCATCATAAACACAAAATAAAAGAAAGTTCAGTCAAAAATAAAAGAAAGTTGAATAAAAGACTTCAGAAACATCATTTTTTATACCCTGTTTGGGGGCGATGAAGCAATCGCCCCCTCCCTCTCACCTTTTCTCATTTCACTTTGGCTCCCATTGTTTCCCATCCTTACACTTCAGCTGGAAACCCTTATTTTCAACCACACGTGTCCTTGTTTTTCTTAAAAACTTGCATGCTCAGCTATCCTAAGCTGCCCTCATCTTCTCAAGGTTTTTAATTAAATTTTATCTTTTTAAACTGGTTCCAACACTGATACAGTTTAGTTTCCTATCAGCTTTACCTCCCCTCTCACAGGCCAGCTTGTTCTTGCAACAAAGCACACTAGTTTCTAGAAGCTTCTGAACTTCAGTGACTCTCCATTGCAAAATCCCCTGACCTTCACAAAGCATGGCCTTTCCTTAGTGAGAGGATTAATACACTTTTGTTAATCAACTTTTTAGCTTATAATTATGGATTTCTTATTGATTATAATGGTAATATATTCATTACAGTACCACATTCCCCCATTTCATGGTGCCCTCACCATGACCTCTACAAATGTTTGATTATTGTGCATGCATAATACACAATAGATGTTATATGTTTACTAATATATGAAAATCAAAGGTTACTTATTAGTATTAGTATGTGTCAAAAGGATTAAACATAGTACATAGTACACATCAAACCCCACAAATCGTTTCTCAAAATCATTTTACCCATATTTTACCCACTTTTTCCAAATTATATTTTCCAAATTACCAAATTATATACCAAATTATATGATTAACCCACATTCCCTCTACAAAATACTACAAATTACTGTCCAACTAATGTAACCACTACCTGTGTTCCAAAACCCCATATAATAATAGTAATAATAATAATAATAATAATAATAAAAAACGAAAATGTTCATAATTAAGGTAAATTTTTAGGACCAGATTACGAGTCTGATGAACTTCTAAGAAATGGGCGAGACATATGGGCACAGCTTAATCAGTCCTTCCCGTCATATGAAGCCTTATGGCCCCAATAAGCGAGCTAATTAAAACTCACCTGAGTCCAGGTGTTCCAAAAAACAGTTATAGACAGTGTGAAATCTTGATCTTCTGCCCCAGTGAATTTCACCACGCAGAGGGGACCGTTGTGGGCGGGGCGAGAGGTCACCAGTACAAATCATCCCCGCCCAAACGAGCGTTCGTAGTCATGGGCGTAAGCAGTCAAATGCAGTTGGTGTTTAAGACAGTTCGAGTAGATCATCATATGAGTCGTCATCAACCTGTTCGTTAGAAGTCATCATCAGGTATGCGTTTCTTGCGTCCTTTTTCGTTAGGGCCATATCGATGAGCCTCTCCAGAAGTCAGCTAGCATCTCTGGTGTAACTGATGAATTGCTGTTGGTTGTAATAGATGTAATTGATCCAGTCTACATTCTTGTTAATAGTAGACCACCAAAATAAAACTGACTCAAAGCCTGCTGCAATTTGATTTCTTGCTTTGAATTTGTCAGGGACCCCTCTAGGGACCCCAATGTCATCAATGTATATGGCGCTGTCAAAACTGCCAGGAACAGAAGTTGATCTCTTGCTTCTATGATGAGGTGTATTGTCATGTAAGGTAATTATAGCTACAGGCATAGTGAGTACTGCAAGGGCGCATGTGCCCTTCCAATTTTTGGGCAGAGTAGGCCTTAAGGTGGTTGTTTTACAGTACCACCAAACATCAGCTCTAGCAACTAACATAGTGGAAAAATTCATGGTTGGGATGTCAGTAATATTGTAAGTGAATGCACAGTGGGGAAAGTGTCCCACGTCTTTACCATCAGTGTTATATCGAGTGAAACGTGTAATTTCCTTTACCAGGTTCAAACCAGGGTGAGATATGTCCTATCTTTTGCACTGGTGGAAATTTCCAATGCATAACAGCACAGTCAGAGTCATTCGAAAGTACTCTCCGAGAAAGTAAAGTCAACAAACAAATTGTACGGTTATAGTCATCTATCAGTGCTGGAAATGGTGATGATGTCAGTAACGGCTTAGCTGTAGAACATGCATAACAATTTTTGCACCTAGGGTGAGTGCAGTGTAATGTATCCAATCAATCCATTTATTTGTATCTCTAAATCCAATCTCTACTGCTATGGCTTCATCAGAGTCTCTAAAAGAAAGGGTCTTAATTTCTAGAACAACTGTAGGTGAA